>NC_022018.1:29058611-29074413 GCF_000317375.1 Microtus ochrogaster
CTCTCTCTCTCTCTCTCTCTCTCTCTCTCTCTCTCTCTCTCTCTCTCACACACACACACACACACACACACACATACACACTTTAGCTCAGACTGGCTTCAAACTTGCTGTGTAGCTGAGGATGACCTTAAACTCTCGATCCTTCTGTCCCCACCTCCATAGTGTTTAGATTATGGGTGTGTGCCACCATGCTGGGTTTCTGTAGGGATCAAGCCTAGGGAGTCCTGCATTCTAGGCAAACACTCTACCAACTGAACTACAGGCACGTTTTTCACACCCTGGGAGCTTTTCTGTTTAAACTTGGTTGTAGCTCATTCCAACATTTCCTTAGGAACCCTCTGAGAGTCTCAGCAGTGGTGGTATGGGCTGCATTTTGCAGGGGCGGAGGGGCTGCTTGAGGGGAGAGAGGCAGAACAAGGAAATGCGGGCTTTTCTTTACAATCTCCTTGAATCCAAAGATGATTAAGTACATCAGATCTACTCTGTGAACCGATGACAGGACTGCTCTAAGATATGGTTAAGGGGAAGGTTTTTATTGCGGAAATGCGAGACAGAACAGCTAGAGGCATCTGGAAGAGTCCAGAACAGAGAGAGAAAGAACAGGGCCAGCAGATGGCATGGCCAGGGATAACTGCAAGACACAGGAGAATAGAAGGGGATAGAGAATAGAGAAAACAGAGAGACACAGGAGCAGAGAGAGAGGGCGGGGGAGAGGAGAGACAGAACATAGCTAAAATAGCAGGGTTATAAGGAGAATGAATGGCCAGCTGGAGGGAGGGAAGCTCATGAGCTGAACGGAGTTTAGGGTAGGGAAAGAAGTGAGGAGAGCTAGGACTTTGAGATGTGTAGCAGGTACCTAGGTATCTCGGAAGTCACGAAGGACACATGTGGTAGTCACCTACTACATAACAAACAACCCCATAACTCAGGGCCATTTGCTCTTGTTTTCTCAATTGGTCACATTGATACAAGTCAATTGCCATGTTATAGGCAGCCCCCCAAATGCCCCACAAAGCAAAGAACTGAGGGTAGTTTCTGAAGAATAGCCAATGAAGAGCTGGGGTCCTAGGTTCCATTGGCCAACAAGGAACTGCACACTGCTAGTAACGAATGAGCTGAATTTAGGATCAGAGCCTCGTGGTTTAGTCTCCAGCTAGGACTATTGTCATATTTGTCTCTTTGATGGTTAGTATTGATTGCCAACTTGACAGGATCTAGACTGACCTAGAACATGGCTGTGAAGGACTGTCTCAATTAGGTTAGTTTCTGACCATGCCTATGAGAGATTTTCTAGATTAAGTTAGTTGAGGTGGGAAGTGCCATCCTAAAAGTGGGTGGTAGCATCCAATGGGCTTGGGTCCTGGATTGAATAAGATGAAAAAGTGAGTTGCACACACTGTTCATCTCTCTATGCTTCATGACTGTTGATGCAATGGGACCAGCCACTTTATATTCTTGGCACTATGCATTTCCCAGATTGGTGGATTAACTGTTCCTCCAATTGTGAACTAAAGTAAACTCTTCTTCCTTTAGGTTTTATTTTTGTCAGGTATTTTACCACAGCAAAAGCATACGTTAGTAATGCAGCCACCTGGATTTTCTTTATTAACTTTGCTGCAGATACTGAGCTAGAAGACCTTGATACGCCTGCATTGCTAGCTCATATACTCCCTGAGGCAATCAGTATTTCTGAAAAGAACTGATTGCTAACACACCTGGGGATCTAGCCTGGGAATCCTATGGTGTTCTCTTCTTCTAACCAATGCTATGGACAGCATCCCAACCCTCAGGATGGACCGCATTTATTCAGTTGTTGGTCAAAGTCAAGAGCATCGACTTTCAACATGATTAATTACCATATTAACAATGGAAATGGCAACAAGGCACAGATGCCTGACTACTACTCAAGAGATTCTTGATGTGAAATTCCCTTCTGTATGCTATGAATACCATTGGTTAATAAAGAAACTGCTTTGAGCCTATAGCAGAGTATGGCAGAACAGAGCGAGGTGGGGGAAAACTAAACTGAATGCTGGGAGAAAGAAGGTGGAGTCAAGAGAAGCCATGTAGCCCCACCAGAGACAGATACTGGAACTTTACCTGGTAAGCCACAGTCTTGTGGCAACACACAGATTAATAGAAATGGGTTAAATTAAGATGTAAGAGTTAGCCAATAAGAAGCTAGAGCTAATGGGCCAAGCAGTGATTTGATTAATACAGTTTCTGTGTGCTTATTTTGGGGCTAAGCAGCCAGAAACAAACAGCCTCATACTACAGATTCTCACTTTAATTGCTCTGGAATAAAGTTTGGGCCGTGAGGGTTTATCAGGCTCTCCAGAAGATTCTGTGTGTGCTGACATTTGATAACTACTGATATAGACAGCAATTCTTTCCCTTGGTTTCCACTTCTACAGCTACACTACGCTGAAAATTTCAACATACAGCTAATTCTCAGTATTCACAGATTCTAGATTTGCCATTTCACCTGCTTGCTAAAGTTTGTTGCAACCACAAAATCAGTGCATTTCCAAATTCATTCGTAGTCGAGGGAAGAGTGGCATCAATACTGAGTCACTGGGCATGCATGTGCCCTGTTGAGATTGAACATGGCAACACTCTGCCTTCTGGTTTCAACTCCCACACTGTAAACAATGTTATTCATCATGGTCTATTTAGTGTCACTTTTTTCCCATTTTTTTCCATTTTTACTGTTTAACAGTGACCCCAGATATGGGGCTAAAGAGCTCTGAGCCCAGGAGGTTATGGTGTGTGGTGCAGAAAAAAAAACACAAACCATGAGTTATATAATCTTAGTTCAGTTATGAGTTATGGTACATGCAATTCAGTGTCAACAAATCAAAAATGTATTTATTAAATTAGCTCTGTATAAACAAGGCTATATATTAACTGGATGGTAAAAATGTACCCAGATGCTCACAAGAATGTAAGCTTACATTTTCCCCCAGGAGTAATGGCTTAGTATTTGCTAATTCAGTGTTCTTGGCAACTTTAAAGAACATAACAACTGTGAATAACAAGAATCAACTGTACTTTATTTAATATCAAGTGAGAACAAAGGGGAATAAGTATAGAGAATTCAGAAAGTACCAAATTAATTTGCAGAGTCAGAGACAGATAAATGAACGTCTCTTGCTACTTTGTAGATCTTGGATCTTAAATGGATGCTGAGAGACCACAGTTGCATCGCCTGAACCCCTATTATCCCCCTGCTGGCTGCAACTTGGGAGGTATTTTGGTGCTTCTGTGACCAAATCCAAGCAAAATTAAGATCTTCTCTGATGCTGACTTCAGTAATAATGTTCTATTTTTTCAGATAGGTATATGTCACAATATAGCATTATGTAATAATGCATAGAGTCTGATGAATCTTTATGGACATGTTCACCCACAGATCACCATCTAGACCAAGGATTAGAGGATCTCACAACCTTTCAGGTTTGAGACACACATTATTATGCCTGGTGAGTGATCAATGACCTCACCCTTATGAGAGTTATGGCTGCCAACACCCATAACCTTGGTATGGCTTGCTGCTTCTTTTTTTTTTCAGTGTTGGGAACAGAACCCAGGGCTGTGCATGTTGAATCCAAGGCCAGAATTCTACTACTAAGCTACACCTTCAAGTCCAAGAACACAGTTTTTCTTTCTCTTAGCTCTCATTAATAGGACCACATTGAGCTGGGTGTGGTAGCTCGCACCTGTAATCCTTGCCCTTGGAAGCTCCATGAGGAAAGGCTGCTGTGAGTCTGAGGTCAGATTGAGTTCCCACCCTAACTTAGGCTACAGAAGGAGCCATTTCAAAAAGGCAATATAAAACAAACACCATAGCCAAACAGGAATAAAATATATACAATTGGCATTCAATTTGAAAACATGTACATGTGTAGGAAAAACAGAGCTATTCCTGTCTACCATCGTGAAAAGAACTATAATATCACCAAATTAACTGATCATTTTAAAATCACTAGTGTGGAATCTAAGTTTTGAGCAAGGCTGTGTCTTCTTTAGTCATTGGACAAATACATTTATGGACAGTCACTCCAACAAATTTCAAGTCTGTGTCTTCTGAATACTTTTTGGCTTGCCAATAGTATAATATCTTTAGAAATCAAATGTGCCTAGTATAAGTGCTTTCTCCAAGACAAACCAGATTTGCAAGGTGATTTTCATCTAGGCTTGTCTTCTTCATTCTGTTTTCAGATAGCACTACTTTTGAGCCAAAGTCACCTGCCAAAGTATTTGCTATCATGGGTGTGAGAGAAATCTTTAGAGCAGGCATTTGTTTTAATTTTTTTTAAAAAGTACTACAATGTTTTTATTATTATAAATACTATACTATAATGAACTCACAAATCAACCAGTCCTTCCTTCTACCATGTAGATCCCAGGGATGAGGTTTCTAGGCTTAGTGCAAATATTTTTTCAGATGAACTGTCTTACTGCCCCTACTCCTTTTAGAAGATTTATTTATTTTTGTAGGTGTATGAATGCTTTGCCTACATGTATGTGTGTGTACTACTTGCATGCAGTGTCTATGGAGGCCAGAAGAAGATGCTGGAGCTCCCAGAACTAGAATTACAGCTGGTTGTGAATCTCCTTGTGGGTGCTGGGATTGGAACCCATAAGAGCAGCTCTTAGCCACTGAACCATCTCTTCAGGCATTTTGGGGTTTTCTTTGTTTGCTTGAGACAGTCTTACTATGTAGCCCAGGATGGTGTTGAACTTGCAAGCCTTTTGCTATAGAGTTTAAAGTGCTGGAATTACAAGTGTGTAATACCACATTCAGTGGTGAAGTGTGTGTGATCTCTCTCTCTCTCTCTACCTATATATCTGTCTGTCTGTCTGTGTTATATTGTGTATGTATTATAAATAGTATATAATGGTATAAAAAACAGTCTTGATCTTACATTATGGGCTGTTTGCTATGAAAGGACCCTGAGCTGCTTCCCTGTTTTATCCATTGGCAGATACATGTTTCTAAATGCAGGTAATTCATTTCCTCCCCTTAGGGAAGGGTTCTCGCCCTGCCCACAACTCAGTCATCACAGAGTTGCCGTAGCTACAAAGCAACAAATCAGAATTACACATAGAGGGAAGGGTACACTTCTCACCACTTTGACTAATAGAGGATCAGGACAAGCCCTTGCATGTGGGGCCATTGTTAAGAGGGCCATTTGGGATGTGGATAGTTGTCATGGTGATGATAAGTCAACATAAGAAGGAAAGGAAAAAAACTCAAAATTTAGTTGAAATAAATATTTAGAAGGAGAAAGGACTGATAAAGGAAAAGAAACCCATGTAAGTATTTGAAAACCTGGAGATTAGGTTTTAGATATATGGCCTTTGAAATAACTTGTTGGCCAGAAATGACTGCCAGTTATTGTGCCTTTCAAAGTGATTAAAGTGTAATGGTGCCCAAAGCTGGATGAGACATTGGTTGGTATGTTTCCCCACATATGTATTGGGGACCTCAACAAGTTTGTCAGGTTGTCTCTCTCTCTCTCTCTCTCTCTCTCTCTCTCTCTCTCTCTCTCTCTCTCTCTCTCTCTGTGTGTGCGTGTGTGTGTGTGTGTGTTTATTTTCAGGTTGTGACACTGTGGCTTTTCTGGAAAGATGATAAAGGATGGGTCATGTAGGGCAATGGTTCTCCCTCTTCCTAGATTCTCTTGAGCATGTGCTCCAAATCTTGACAGCCAAGTAAGACAACCACCTTCACTCCCATATCGAAAAGAATCTTTTGGCTGGGTCTCCAGAGGACCTGAGGAGTGAGAAGCAGAGATGAGAAGCACCCAGCTGAGGTGTCAGGAAGTCAGTGGACGCAGGCCACCAGGAAATCAAGGGAGTACGAAGATAGAGTGCAGTATCTCATGAGTGTGGTGCTGGCGGAAAGACGTTGACAGCTCGAAGGGCCAGTTGGCATGCAGCAGCTGGTCTCCTCTGCCAGTTTAATAAGGGGATCTCTCAAATCAACACCAGAGGATGTTTGTGTTGAATGGATAGGCAAGACAGGAGCCTACAGTTCTCACAGAAAGGCAAATATCTCACAGGTGACTAAATACCAGTGTGTGTTAAGGATGTGGTTCCTTCAAGAGCACCCTGCAGTGTCCTCTAGTGCTACTCCTCTGGAAGCAAACGTTATACTTGGTTTAAACTCTGGAGCCCAGGTCTGAATTCAGCATCTGTCTTTATTCTCACAACCTCTCTAGCATGTTCAAGGATGCCCAGGCTTCTTCCCTGTTCCCTCCCAGGTGTCTCACCCTACTTCCTCAGAAACAAGCTGTCTGAACAGCTGACTTCCTCTTGAATCATGTCTCCCCAGAAGTCATTCTGTGTCTACAGGAAGGCTTCTCAAACCTCTTTAATTTGCAAACAGGAAATTGAGAAGTCCAATCATTCCAAACTCCTCTTCTTTCAGACAAGAGTGGGATGTATGCTTGGGATTGGTATCTGTGAGGGTGGCAGGCAGGGGACACTTCTGTCTTCACCCCTAGCACACAGCTTTCCAAATGTTCTGCCTAACCAAGGTGACTTCTTGAACTTTCTTTGCTTCTCTGATGACCAAACCATGTTTGTCAACCTAAATAACAAATGGAGAGAGATTCATCAAAGATACAGAATCCTGTGTAGAGTAGCAATGTAGGAGGGAAGTATTTAAAGGCAATCGAACAGGACAGAAGGAGTGGTTCTGAAGTAATTATACTAGGATACCAGGACCGTCAGTCAGATAGGCAGTCTCTAGACAGGTGTCCTCACAGACTGTGCTTTTTGTAAAGTAGCTGTGGCCATTGCTAGGGTTTGACACAAGCAGCTCCATTTGTGTTTCTCTCTCTCTCTCTCTGTGTAGGCATGTGTGTGTGCATACATGTTATTGAGTGAGTGGGCAAGTGTGGAGTGTGTGTGTAATCATATGTGTGTGTTAGAGGGCAGAGTTTGGTTATGTTCCGCCATACTGTTGCCCTTAATTTTTGAGACAGGGTCTCTCACAGCAAGTGGGGCTCACTGATTTCACTAGACTAGCTAACCAGTAAGCTCCAATAATCCTCTTGTCTCTAGCTCCTAATAAATAGGATTCAGGTGCATGCTGCCATGCCCAGCTTTTTATGTGGATGCTGGGGATTGGAATTCAGGCCTTTGTATTTGTGAGGTAAGTTCTTTAGCAACTAAGGTATTTCCTCGGTATCTCCATTTTTGGTTCTAACTACTTTCATGTGACTCAAAGGTTGTGTCAAGAGGTGCTAAAAGAAAGATGAACAAAGATGACATTAATAGGCATGACAAAATGGGCAAAGTAAAGCCCATGGCCTCAATCTTACTCAAAGAACCACAGCAACTAAGGAATGCTGAGAGTTGGAGAAATAGTCTTTCCCTGGGAAGAGCACACCAACTGGTTGTCCAATACCAAATGGTCAGAACTGAAAACATACATACAAGCAACATAATACAGATGGCGTATATATATACACACACATGTAATAATAATGAAAAAAGAGACTATGAATTTGAAAGATAATGGGGAGGGTATATGGGAGGGTTGGAGGGAGGAAAGTGGAGGGGTTGCTGAAATTATGTTATAATCTAAAACAAAACAAAGCAAAACAAAAACTCAAGAATCATTTACATATAAAGACTTTTCTAGAAACTTTCCAGTCATAATGATTCTCAAAGACAAAGACAAGTAGGAAGCTGTCATGATTCTAGCACTCATATTGGACCAGGGCCTTGTGGTGTCCATTAAATACAGCAGCTTTGCAGGGTGGGTATGATAGAAGCAAGGCCTCATGGTTTTCCGAATAGTTGTGGTTTTTTTCTACGTTCCCTACCTCTCTTCTCCAGTGGGTTGGGGGGTACATGCAGATTCCGGCTCTTCCTGAGCAGCCTTCCACACCTCCTCACTTCATCTGCTGACTGCTGTAGTAATAGGATGGGATGGGGAGCCGCAAAGTTGTGGGGCTCAAGGGAACCATGGCTTGTCAGTGCGCCCGGTGGGTTTAGAGAAGCCCATCCAGGAGAACTGCATGGACGATGTGCTTGACTACACTGAGATGCTTGCTCTAGCGACTAGGGTGGAGTGCAGCAGGTCTAGTCACTCTACATATGGGCAAACTGGGAAAAAAGACAGTGCTTAAACTAAAATCTTCCACATTTCAAAGTTTATACAGTTTTAGGAACTCTTAAGAGACTATATTAGATACTCTTTTACTGTATTTCCTTTACAGTCTGTGGGGAAACTACCACACTTGCTGGATTTTGTCTAGATCCAACAATTCCTAGGATCTAGTGTTTGTCTATGGGGTTAATCAATGGTAGTATGGGGCCATGAGGGTGACTGACCTAATTTCATGTCTGTTGTTGCACTAAAACACACTGACAAAAAAACTACAGAGGGGAAAAAAGGATTTGTTTGATTTATAATTCTGGACCACAGTAGTCCATCCCTGTGGGGAGTCACGGTGGGACCTTAAAGCAGCTAGTTACATCACATTTGGGAGGAGAGAGAATAAATGCACAAAGCTTTACTGCTCAGCTTGCTGCTTTCAAAACTCTTACACAGTTCAGGACCCCTGTCTAGGGAATGGTGCCGCCCACAGTAGGCTAGATCATCTACCAACAATTAATTTACCAGTTCCCCATAGACATGTCCACAGGCCAACCCAATGTAGACAATCTCTCAACGATACTCTCTTCCTAGGTGACTCTAGGTTGTGTCACATTGAGGATTAAAGCTAACCATCATAGTGGCCCTTATACTGTTCACTTGTATTCTATCTTTGGACAGCCTTACACTTTTATTAAAACATCCAGTAGAGAGGTGTTCTGAAGACAGTGATGGAGGAAGAAGACAGAGGCTCTTTGCAGTTACTCAGCTATTTTAAGGAAGAAGGTACCAAGCATGAGGATAAATCATTTGTGGGCAGGCATTCTCAAGCAGGAATGTGTTAAGTGTTGTCTTCTAGGTTTAAGTACTTTCTGTGTGCTAGACATAGTACTAGGGAGTACCGTTCAGGCCCTGTGAGTTCAGTTGGGGCAATCAGGGAAGGAAGCCAGCAATCACAGCACAATATGATGAATGTTAAATGTGTTGCCATCACATCTACTACAGAGCCAGGCTTTCAAGTTAGGAAAACACTGCAGGGGTCATAGAAACATCTAAGGAACTAATGACAAGCAAAGGGGGTGCCAGGGAGGATGGTGAGAGCTGGGCGTGGAGAGTGGAGGAACAGGCCACTGAGCTAGGCTAGGGCATAGAAGATGACAGGCAGTCACCCAACGTTTGCAGCAAAAAAAAAAAAAAATGTAATCTGATTTATATTTTAGAGCAATGACTGTGGCTGCTGTGTGAGTGGAGATATCAAGGCTCTTAGACCAACTAGAGACTGTTATTAGTATAAGAGTTCTCTAGAGAAACAGAACTGATGGAATGTGTATACACACATGCATACATACATACTTACACCCACACACATATACATGCACATATACATAATAAAAGAGGGTTAATTGGATTGGTTGTACAGTAAGGGTAGAGCTATCCAACAATGGCTGTCTGTTTGCTGGGGAGGCAAAAACCATGGTCATTTCTCAATGCACAAAGCTGGTTGCCTCCACAGTTCCAATCTGTCACTGAAGACCTGGAAGACTCCCAGAGAGTTGCTTGTCTTTAGTTCATGTTGCAAGGTTGAAGAAGCTGGGTTGCAATATCATCAAAGGATGACAGCATCATTGACAGTCACAGGGTTGATACACTCACCAGCAGGGATGAGAGGTGAGCAGGCAAGCAACACTGGTTTATTACTTGGACCTCTTTTTATCTGGGTTACCTCTAAAAGAGTTCACCTACTCTAGGGGAGGGTCATCTCCTTTCAGGTAATTCTTCCTGGCTATGACCTCACAGTCCTGCTCAGTGACATTCTCTTAGTTGGTTCCCAGAATCAATCAAGTCCAGCAATTAAGATTAACCACCACAGGCTGACTCCCACCACCTTGACTTCCTGCCATAACAGACAGTATCTTTAGACTGAGCTAGAATCAGCCTTTTCTTCCTAAAGTTGCTTTTGTGAAGGCCTTTTATCACCAGGAAAAGAAATGAAGTCAGTGGAGTTATGCTCCAGGAACTTTGTACTGCAGAACTGTAACTCTCTGGGGAGCTGAGCTTCTAATGATGGGCTAATGAGTGAGACTGAAGGAAAGGAGGAGGCTCCAAAACCAGCTGGCTGCCCCATGAAGACTGTGAACACTTGATCCCCAGAGTCAAACAATCTTTATCCACTCCTGAGTTTGCCTCAAGGCCAGCAGCGCCTACCAGACTTATGAACCAGAGAGTACTTGCTGCAGATTTACAATGCTTTGGCTTCAGCGGGGAGCCTGGAATTCCTTCAGAACTAAGTCGGTGGACATCCCTTTGTGGGGCTGATGCTTTCAAGGCCCAGGAAAGAATTCCTGTGATGGTGTTTCTTCAGCATCCCACCTCAACACTCTACAGCATTCTGTTATTTCTGGCATCTCTACTTGGCAAGCTTTACCTCCTGTGAGCCACATGGCAGACCTCACTGTTGACCACAGCGTCTCATTGACTCAGAGGGAGCTGGGGCCATGACACTTCAGGCGGTGTCTAGATCCAGGACAGTGACTTTAACAAAGGCAATGCTGAAGTCATGTCCACGGGACAGTCCTGGCTACAATGTCCTGTGGCTAACCTAGTCAACTTCAGTTCTGACTACCTGAATTTATAGAACTGGGAACACACAGCCAGTCACTGGATGCTGAAGACCATGTGGAGAAAAGAGCAATAACAGCAATAACAGAAAGCAAAACAGTGTTATGGTTGTAAAATGAGACTTTTTGTTTTTTATTTTTGAAGTAGGGTCTCTTGTAGCTCAGTCTGTTCTTAAATTCACTCTGTAGCTTAGGTTGACCTTGAATTATCTGATCCTCCTAATTCTGCTTCGCTAGAGCTGGGATTATAGGAGTGCGCGACCACATGCAAGCATTACATTGAAGCCTCTTGTATCCTTGGCAAGCGTCCTACCAAGCAAGCTGCATTCCCAGCCCTGGTCTACATTTTTATTGGAAAATCTCACACATTCATAAAAGGAAGCAGACAATGGTAAGAATCCCTTGTAAATACCATTCTCTACCGTCACTGCCAAGCCTTATCATAAGCCAACTCTATTCACATCAAAGGGCAGGGTCTCATTCTGTAACCCAAGCTGCCCTGAAAATCCTTAAGAGTGCAGGTTGGCCTTGGACTCATGGTAAGTTTTCTTTCTCAGCTTCCCTAGTGTTGAAAGTGAGTCACTACACCTGACTTTTGATTCCCTTATTTTAACAAATGTATTTTTTATTTTTTTGTGTGTACACATGTCCATGGATGCACAGACCATAGCACATGTGTGGAGGTCAGAAGACAGTTTTTAGGAACCATTTTTCACCATGTGGGCTCAAGGGGTTTAACTGAGTTCATTAAAGTTGGTGGCAAAAGCCTTTACTCACTGGGTCGTTTCTCTGGCTCCAAGGGATCATTTTCTATGGGCATCCCTGGAAGTCACCTTTTTATTGGGATTCCCAGGATGCACCATCAGTGTAACCTCACCCTCTCTTGAATGAACACAGCTTCTTGTTCTAGAACCTACTGTGTTGGGGATATGAAGTGAGGAACACAGGAGCACAAATCCACATGTCCAGATGGGGAAAGTGAGTAAAATGGTCCAACTTATCACACCACATGTTGCTTGGGTTGTTGTTGTATAGACAATAGTGATAATATAATAGATAATAGTTCTAATGCTACATAGTAGAACTAATACTATGTATTGGGTCCTTTATGAATTTTGTTTAACTTTCACACAATAGGTGAAGGTTAAATAATTATGGGACAAGAACTATTCTTATACCCATGTTCCAGATGAGTAAATAAAACCTTTAAGACTGGAGAGATAGCTCAGTGGTTAAGAACACTGGCTTTTCCCAGAGGACCTGCGTTCAGTTCCAAGCACCCACACCAGGAGGCTGACGACTGCTCATAACTCCAATTTCAGGGGATCAAGTATCTGCAGACCTCCTCTGGGCCCTGCAGGCCTGTGATACAAACATCCCTTCATACCCTCACACACAGAGACAAATAAATAAATACATTTTAAGACAGAGAAAGTCTTAAGGAAGTAATGAGTTGCCCGATGCTATCCACTTGGTTGCAGGGCTAGACCCAAACCTTGAACCCCTACTGGCCCTTTACCTCAAGAAACCATAATGTGAGGTCTCTGGGGGCTGAGATTATGATAAAGTTTTCTGCTATTCTCAACCAATGGCCACCAACTGAGTCCTTTGTTCCCTGAGGTTACTTTAACAAAATAGGCAAAATATTTAAACAAATAGACAGAGCTTCTTTTAAGGACTTCATAAATATTTATGCTCTTTAGAGCATCCTTTGTAATTTTGAGCAACAGCAACTCTTTTCTCCGTGATCCGGCTGTCACTTCCCTCCATTACCTTTTCTTACCATCTGAGTGTTGAACTAAAGCCCAAGTGGCCAAGAGAAAGACACTCAGATCTCCTCCAGACAAGAGCCTTCAGCAATTGAATCAAAGTTTTACAAAAAAAAAAAAAAAAAATAATGCTGAATTCTGTCTTACTCAGGAAGGAAAACACACACAGACGCATGACTGCCCCTTAAGTTTGTTTTTTGGTTTGTGTCATTGTTCAAACATGTTTTGCACTCCCCAACCCCCAACAAAGGCTGTAGTTAAATTAGAAACTGGCTTAAATGCCGGGTTATTTATGTGTGTGCCTCCTGATAGTGGCTGGCTGGCTGGCTGGGGCTATTTTTTTTTTTTTCCTGAGCAACCAGCGAAGGTGAGCTTTATATAGAGCAGGAGGGTATGTGTGAAATGCAAGGTGCTCAGGCTAGACTTGACTTTATTTAGACAGTCTGTTTCTTCACAGTTTCCTCCCTGGAGGACTCTTGGCTCTCTCTCTAGACAGTCTGTGTGTGGTAAGAAAAAGCAGAATGTGGAGGGCTGGGGGAGGGATTAACTTCAAGATCAGGTAATAATAGATTTTTGTTCTAAGAGTGATTGCCTCATTCGTATTTGAAATTCCCACATAGCACAGTTTGATTAAATATTTATACGATCCAAGTTACCCTCATCTCCCCAGACGGTAGATCTTCTTCAAGGCATCGTTCATTCGAGGAAGAATAAAAAATATACCCAGACCATTTGATCAAGACTAAAATTCAGAAATAGCAGCAATTGGTACATAAAAGGTCAATGTGTGAAAATATTTGATAGCACATTACCTTCAGTTTATATAGTAATTACCGAGGCATTCTCTGTGGAGAGAAGTCTGCAGAGTTCATACACTTTAGAATGTTTCTAGGGCAAAATGGCACACGTACCATCTCAGTACCTGGGACAGAGAGGTAGAAGGGTCAAGAGTGGGTTCGAGGTCAGCCTGGGTTCCATGAGCCCCATATTTTTATTTTATTTTTTAAAGTATGTTTTATGTAATGTTGAGTTGTGGCTATGAGCCCTGATCTCCTTGACAATGAACTCCTAGAAGAGAATGATAAGACGTATTGTCTATGATTTACCTATGTCATCGTGAAAATAAGCATAATTCTTTGGCTGGAGCAGTGCCTACATCCTTCACCATCTCTCCCAGCCCCGAGATAGAGACTCCAGACAGGATGCCTTCATCATTTGTAAACCAAAAAATAAACAGACAGCTGTTGATTCAACCATGCTGAAAATATCACAGCCACCTCCAGAGAGGGAGATCCATGTTTTCAACTCCATTCAGCACTATTTTGGAGCTTTTTCCTACTTTCAGATTGGTTTCTCCGTCTAGGTTTGTTTGGAATTTAAAGAAGAGGACTAAGGTCTCTGAACCCAAGTCCATCAGTAACAGTATCGTTACTGTAAGAGCTCTAGAGAGAATGTGGTCTCTCTTCTAAGAAGGGACGTTCAGGTGGACCCACAGGACAGATGCACGCTTTTCCTGAATCCAGTGGAAACGTGAGGATGTGGAGGCCCTTTCCTTCCCTGGTCCAGTCAGATAGAAGCCTTGCCCCTCACATCAAACCAGCTGCTTTACCAAGTAGCTGGCCAGAATCCTATGGAGGAGGAGGCTTTATGGCTCCTTTTTGGCAGGGGCACCTGTGGGTCCTCAGTATTGTAGTACTCTGTTATCCATAAACACACTGTCCAACATTTTCCCCGCCCTGGCTACATCCTCTGCACCAGTCATGGCCATTTAATTAACTTAGTGTGCTTACCCACCCTAGCCAGTGACCCCAGAGATATGTCTCTGCCTTCCCAGTACTGGGATTTCAAGTGCCTCATGTCTGAATTTTCTATGTTGGTTCTGGGGATCAAACTTAGGTTTACATGCTTGAACGGCAAGCACTTTATGGCCCAAACCATCTCCTTAGACTGACTTTGAACTTCTGCTTCTCTTGCTTCTACCTCCAGAGTGCTTGCGTTATAAGTGTAAGCTGCCGTATCTAGTTGAGCTGCCTCCTTTCCAGATATGCCTGCCCCTGGTGGCAGCATCCAGAGCCGGCTTGTGGGATCCTGTGTCACCACAATAAGCTGAAAGTTAGATACCCCATTGAATTGATGCTCCCTGGGTCTTCTGGAACACCCAGGCAGGCATTCTTCTCAGTCTTCTGCCAAAGGACCCAACTTCCAGGGCCGTGGATACAGCTCTAAGGTCAGGATGGTCTTCCCCCAAGTCAGACTATTCAATGGGATGCCTTATGATCCTCTTCCTTAGCATGGTGTGATGAGAGAGGGAATGGGGGAAAAGGAGGAGCTCCGAACATCTCTAAGAATAAAGATACTACAAACTGTCGTACCCAGTTTGATGGGCCAAATGGGCAGTGAATTGTGCCACCTAAAAGCTCAGGGAGAGAGAGGTCCCTTTAAGTCTGGAGTTCTTTCTGACATGTTAGGTTGACTTTGCTCCTGAATCACAACAAAACAGTCTCTACTTTCAGAAGAAACTGCCTTTGATCCATTGTTTGGCAGCTGGTCCACAACTCTCAGATCTGATGTGCCTACAGGCTTCTCTCTGTCAGAAAACAGGACATGCTAGGGAGATGAAATACTCAGTGGAGCTGAGTTCCAAGGGAAGTCCTGGTCATTAGAGAGAAACCGGCCCTCCGGAAGGACGCCAAGTTCCTTGTAATGCACAAAGTTGCTTTGATGTAAGGTTTTTTATTGGGTGCAGTGTGAAGGCACAAGGGTGGACTGGGGGAACCTCTGGATTCCTATGCACAGTTTCACATCTGGGTGGGCAGAGAAAGCCCAGAGGAGGCCAAGGAAATATTGCTTAATTATCAGGTGTCACAACACAGGGTTGCAAGCTATTTGTCACCAAAGATGTACCAACAGAAACCCAAAGGCCAAGAGACCTGGAGTCCATGCTGTCTGAATCTTTAATGCTTGTGACCTTTCTCCCTCGCCCCATTAGCTGTCCCTCTTTGCTAGAATCATGTTGGGAGAAAGGCAGGCTGTTCATGGGTGTCGAGGTACCTGCTGCTGTGCTGTGACATGAGGGGACACTGAGAGGTAGAACATTTGCTGGAAAAGACAAGGAGGCCCAGGCTTACAAGATCCATTTGGAAGGTAAGGTGAGGCATGGAAGATAGGTTCTGGGTGCTGAGTGTTTCCAGTTCAGCAATAGTCTACAGTAGTGCTAAAAGAGAATAAACTTTGTGAGCCTGAAAATTCTCTCTCTCTCTCTCTCTCTCTCTCTCTCTCTCTCTCTCTCTCTCTCTCTC
>NC_022018.1:29074513-29098655 GCF_000317375.1 Microtus ochrogaster
GTTTTTTTTGTTTTTTTGTTTTTTCGAGACAGGGTTTCTCTGTGGCTTTGGAGTCTGTCCTGCCATTACCTTTTCTTACCATCTGAGTGTTGAACTAAAGCCCAAGTGGCCAAGAGAAAGACAAGACAAGAGCCTTCAGCAATTGAATCAAAGTTTTACAAAAAAAAAAAAAAAAATAATGCTGAATTCTGTCTTACTCAGGAAGGAAAACACACACAGACGCATGACTGCCCCTTAAGTTTGTTTTTTGGTTTGTGTCATTGTTCAAACATGTTTTGCACTCCCCAACCCCCAACAAAGGCTGTAGTTAAATTAGAAACTGGCTTAAATGCCGGGTTATTTATGTGTGTGCCTCCTGATAGTGGCTGGCTGGCTGGCTGGGGCTATTTTTTTTTTTTTCCTGAGCAACCAGCGAAGGTGAGCTTTATATAGAGCAGGAGGGTATGTGTGAAATGCAAGGTGCTCAGGCTAGACTTGACTTTATTTAGACAGTCTGTTTCTTCACAGTTTCCTCCCTGGAGGACTCTTGGCTCTCTCTCTAGACAGTCTGTGTGTGGTAAGAAAAAGCAGAATGTGGAGGGCTGGGGGAGGGATTAACTTCAAGATCAGGTAATAATAGATTTTTGTTCTAAGAGTGATTGCCTCATTCGTATTTGAAATTCCCACATAGCACAGTTTGATTAAATATTTATACGATCCAAGTTACCCTCATCTCCCCAGACGGTAGATCTTCTTCAAGGCATCGTTCATTCGAGGAAGAATAAAAAATATACCCAGACCATTTGATCAAGACTAAAATTCAGAAATAGCAGCAATTGGTACATAAAAGGTCAATGTGTGAAAATATTTGATAGCACATTACCTTCAGTTTATATAGTAATTACCGAGGCATTCTCTGTGGAGAGAAGTCTGCAGAGTTCATACACTTTAGAATGTTTCTAGGGCAAAATGGCACACGTACCATCTCAGTACCTGGGACAGAGAGGTAGAAGGGTCAAGAGTGGGTTCGAGGTCAGCCTGGGTTCCATGAGCCCCATATTTTTATTTTATTTTTTAAAGTATGTTTTATGTAATGTTGAGTTGTGGCTATGAGCCCTGATCTCCTTGACAATGAACTCCTAGAAGAGAATGATAAGACGTATTGTCTATGATTTACCTATGTCATCGTGAAAATAAGCATAATTCTTTGGCTGGAGCAGTGCCTACATCCTTCACCATCTCTCCCAGCCCCGAGATAGAGACTCCAGACAGGATGCCTTCATCATTTGTAAACCAAAAAATAAACAGACAGCTGTTGATTCAACCATGCTGAAAATATCACAGCCACCTCCAGAGAGGGAGATCCATGTTTTCAACTCCATTCAGCACTATTTTGGAGCTTTTTCCTACTTTCAGATTGGTTTCTCCGTCTAGGTTTGTTTGGAATTTAAAGAAGAGGACTAAGGTCTCTGAACCCAAGTCCATCAGTAACAGTATCGTTACTGTAAGAGCTCTAGAGAGAATGTGGTCTCTCTTCTAAGAAGGGACGTTCAGGTGGACCCACAGGACAGATGCACGCTTTTCCTGAATCCAGTGGAAACGTGAGGATGTGGAGGCCCTTTCCTTCCCTGGTCCAGTCAGATAGAAGCCTTGCCCCTCACATCAAACCAGCTGCTTTACCAAGTAGCTGGCCAGAATCCTATGGAGGAGGAGGCTTTATGGCTCCTTTTTGGCAGGGGCACCTGTGGGTCCTCAGTATTGTAGTACTCTGTTATCCATAAACACACTGTCCAACATTTTCCCCGCCCTGGCTACATCCTCTGCACCAGTCATGGCCATTTAATTAACTTAGTGTGCTTACCCACCCTAGCCAGTGACCCCAGAGATATGTCTCTGCCTTCCCAGTACTGGGATTTCAAGTGCCTCATGTCTGAATTTTCTATGTTGGTTCTGGGGATCAAACTTAGGTTTACATGCTTGAACGGCAAGCACTTTATGGCCCAAACCATCTCCTTAGACTGACTTTGAACTTCTGCTTCTCTTGCTTCTACCTCCAGAGTGCTTGCGTTATAAGTGTAAGCTGCCGTATCTAGTTGAGCTGCCTCCTTTCCAGATATGCCTGCCCCTGGTGGCAGCATCCAGAGCCGGCTTGTGGGATCCTGTGTCACCACAATAAGCTGAAAGTTAGATACCCCATTGAATTGATGCTCCCTGGGTCTTCTGGAACACCCAGGCAGGCATTCTTCTCAGTCTTCTGCCAAAGGACCCAACTTCCAGGGCCGTGGATACAGCTCTAAGGTCAGGATGGTCTTCCCCCAAGTCAGACTATTCAATGGGATGCCTTATGATCCTCTTCCTTAGCATGGTGTGATGAGAGAGGGAATGGGGGAAAAGGAGGAGCTCCGAACATCTCTAAGAATAAAGATACTACAAACTGTCGTACCCAGTTTGATGGGCCAAATGGGCAGTGAATTGTGCCACCTAAAAGCTCAGGGAGAGAGAGGTCCCTTTAAGTCTGGAGTTCTTTCTGACATGTTAGGTTGACTTTGCTCCTGAATCACAACAAAACAGTCTCTACTTTCAGAAGAAACTGCCTTTGATCCATTGTTTGGCAGCTGGTCCACAACTCTCAGATCTGATGTGCCTACAGGCTTCTCTCTGTCAGAAAACAGGACATGCTAGGGAGATGAAATACTCAGTGGAGCTGAGTTCCAAGGGAAGTCCTGGTCATTAGAGAGAAACCGGCCCTCCGGAAGGACGCCAAGTTCCTTGTAATGCACAAAGTTGCTTTGATGTAAGGTTTTTTATTGGGTGCAGTGTGAAGGCACAAGGGTGGACTGGGGGAACCTCTGGATTCCTATGCACAGTTTCACATCTGGGTGGGCAGAGAAAGCCCAGAGGAGGCCAAGGAAATATTGCTTAATTATCAGGTGTCACAACACAGGGTTGCAAGCTATTTGTCACCAAAGATGTACCAACAGAAACCCAAAGGCCAAGAGACCTGGAGTCCATGCTGTCTGAATCTTTAATGCTTGTGACCTTTCTCCCTCGCCCCATTAGCTGTCCCTCTTTGCTAGAATCATGTTGGGAGAAAGGCAGGCTGTTCATGGGTGTCGAGGTACCTGCTGCTGTGCTGTGACATGAGGGGACACTGAGAGGTAGAACATTTGCTGGAAAAGACAAGGAGGCCCAGGCTTACAAGATCCATTTGGAAGGTAAGGTGAGGCATGGAAGATAGGTTCTGGGTGCTGAGTGTTTCCAGTTCAGCAATAGTCTACAGTAGTGCTAAAAGAGAATAAACTTTGTGAGCCTGAAAATTCTCTCTCTCTCTCTCTCTCTCTCTCTCTCTCTCTCTCTCTCTCTCTCTCTCTCGTGTATACATGTGAGGGTTTACATGCTCAGAGGTCAGAGGAGGGCATCACGTGTGCTGATCTATCCATACCAGCTTTATTCCCTTGAAACAGGGTCTCTCACTGAACCTGGATCTAAACTGACACCCCACAACCCCAGTGATCCTGTCTCTGTCCTGTCCCCACCTTGCTGGAGTTACAGTTGGGTAAGTGACTACACCTGGCTGTTTACATGGGAGTTTGAGCTCTGGTCCTCACTCATATTTGTGAAATAATTGCTCTTACATGCCCAACCATTTCCCTGACAGTTCTGCTCAGAGAGCCAAGCCTGGTGGCACCTTGACTTCTCCACGGCAGTCTTCCTAAGGCTGGAAACTGTGGTTGTTTCCCGGCAGGCTTCAGGGAACCCACAAACTTCTTAAACTCGATCCAAAACATGCTGTGCCTGGGTGTTGCCCAGGGTCCAGGGTCTAGTGAAAGGGCTTTTGTGAACAAAGCATTCTCTGGAGGGTGAGGAGTCTCATCACATAGGGATCTTGTGACCTGACAACCTCCTGGATTCTGTAAGTAACTTCTTGGGATTGCCCTGTATTTCCTTAAGGGCGGAAACAAAGACTCCACTTGTCTCCAAATTTGGAACAATTTACTCTACTTCCAGATTGCTTATTTGTGTGCTTTTGCGCATGCATGTGTGTGTGTGCGAGTGCGTATGTGTTTGTGTGTGTGTGTGTGTGATCTGTAAGAGGAGGGAGAAAGACTGTATTCTTTAAGAGTGTTGTATGTGTGTGCACATGCCTGTGAGTGAGCAGAAACCCCTAAGCAGAGGACTCTGACTCTTAGAGCTAGGCAGTGTTTTCCTCCCTTTCCTTCTTTATGTTTGCACAGTGTCTCCACTTTGAAGACCTGCCTTGCCGTTACTTCAAAAACCCTGTCTGCTGCCCTCTGATCCACACAGTCGTTCAGGGGATGGCTCCGATCCCGCGTGTGCCAGCAACTGGGGCCAACTGCAACAGTGGAAACCAAGACCGCTCTGGAAAAATATTTGTTTAATTAGCAGAAATGATCTGTGATCCGAATCCATGTTTAACTGCCTGGCCCACGGCCAAGGCTGATGAATTTTCCTTCAGGGCTGTGTTTGGTTTTGAGTTGGGTAGTGGTGTTAGGCTCTGTGACTTGTACCCTGGAGTAGGGAGAGGCTCGACTCTGCTCAGATATGAAATGTTTTGCTGACAGGCAGTGCCAGGCACACGTGGGGGGAAAAGTAGAAGGGTGGGCTAGTTAGTGTCAGCTCCCGACAGTGCCATGAGGATTTAGTTTTGCCATGACAGGTAATTCCTCATGAGGGTGCAGACATGTTGCATTGTGGGTGTGTGAGGGATCTTGGGAAGAATGCATCATCTGAAAGAAAAGAGTTGTGAGACCTATAAATGGGATCGTGTGACTTTTGTCTCTGCACGTGTTGAAGGAAAGGGGACCCTTTGGGTCCTTAGAGAAGGCGTCACTGATGTAACAGTGTGTCATGGGGGAAGAGTGGTTGATCCCAGGGAAACCCCTCAGACTTGACTATAAACTAACATGACCTTTGAAAATGCCAAGAATGAGCCAAGAACATTTTAGAGAGGGAGAAGACAAGCCCAGAACAGCACTGGGTTGTTCTGCCCTGCATAGGGTTGTTCTGAGGATAGTTAGAGCTTTAGAGATAGCCCTACCTACTCCTAGCCTCTGCAAACTGGCCAGTACCCCTGGAATGAATTCCTCTCAGGACTCCTGGGCTGCACCTGGGGTTACTCAGGCCATTGTGGGTAAGAGTTCCTTGGGATGCTTTGAAGGTAGAATCCCCACTTTCCCAGGGATATCTCTTATAACAAGGCAGGATTGTCTAAGGCCAACTGGGAGTTGCCCCAGGTATCCCGGAGCCTTTCTGATGCTCCCTGTGTCTTCACTCTCTTCCCTCCTTCGGCAGCCTGGCCATGGGCATGCACCTTGCACACTCTGACTGTGCTTGAGAAAGCCCATGGGGAAGCCTCCCTGGGGAGAGAGGGGGTGAGGTGCCAATGTCTACCTGCCCCCTTCCTTCTCTAGGTGCTTTGTATTTCCCTTCTTCCTTCTCTTCCACATGTGAACCTAAGCTCAATGATTTGGCTAATCCAGCTAGCCAGCTTGGTCTCTGCCTCCGGAGTCCTAAGATAGCAGATGAGCCGCCATGCCCGCCTGGCTTTTATGCGGGTGTTAGGGATTCTCACTCTAGTCCCCTTGTGTTTGCTGCAAGGGCCGGCCCACTAAGCTATTTCCACAGACCCCGGTTTGTACTCTGAGACAGTCTCTCCTAGGCCTGGAGCTTGGTTAGGCTCAGGGCAGGCCAGCAAACCTCAGGGGATGGGCCTGTCTCTGCCTCCCCAGCTCTGGCATGACAGGAGGGCCGCTCTGCCAGTTTCTTTCCATGGATTCTAGGTCCTTATGCTTGGAAGGCAAAGACTTTGCTGACTGAGCCAACACTCCAAGTTTTCTAATTTTAATATTCATAGTTTCTTCCCTCAGCTCACTCAGTCTTGGGGTATTTTTGTTTTTAATCTTTTTTTTTTTTTTTTTTTTTTTGGTTTTTCGAGACAGGGTTTCTCTGTGGTTTTGGAGCCTGTCCTGGAACTAGCTTTTGTAGACCAGGCTGGTCTCGAACTCACAGAGATCCGCCTGTCTCTGCCTCCCAAGTGCTGTTTTTAATCTTTTCAATTACAAGTATCAATTTTCTACCCATGCAAAGATTTCTATGAAATCGTCTTGGCTCAGTGGGGTGGCTTTTTCTTCCTTCTGGACGGTTTCATTCCTCTATTACCTTTTCCTCTTCTGTTCTGAGAGAGGTTTGGGGAGGGGGGAAAGGAGGAAGGGAGGGAGGAAGGGGGAAGGAAAGGAGACACACACACACACACCGAGAGAGAGAGAGAGAGAGAGAGAGAGAGAGAGAGAGAGAGAGAGAGAGAGAGAGAGAATGGAGGTTAGCAATTGGAGGCAGGAAGCTGTAATCAGCAAAGGGACCAAGAAGGAGGAGAGGAGGAGGCGTGTGTGGGAGGTGGGAAGGTGGCCCACAGGGAAGGGACTCTCTGAGTCACTTGCTGCCTTGGGAATTTGACCTGGGGCCAAGTGCACATCAGGAATGTGGGTAAGAGTGGCGGTGGGCAGAGGAATCAGAGAGAGGAATCCTCTAGGACTGTGGAGTCCTGGAGAACGCAATGCTCAGGTGCAGTCTTCTCTCTCTGGCTCCCACTTCCCTTGCTAAAGTCCCTGCAAAGAGTCACATTTCCCCCATTTATAGAGCCCCAGGCAGTTTCTTACAGGATGTGTTCCCTCTGTGCTGAGGCACATTCTTGTCTGTTTCTCGTCAGGAGGAGAAACTGAGGTGACTCTTCCCAGGCCTGGCAGATTTCCTCACCACCTGTGTTCTGCCCTTAGGGAGAGTCCGCTTGCAGAGGTCCACAAGTGAATGTCTCTCCAGCTGAATCATGAGGCAAGCTCAAACTTCTACTGGACTCTGGGTGCTTAGGCTCAAAATGTAACTCCTGTCCCTACTACTCATAGGAAGTCTAGAAGTTGCTGGAAACGCTGGGGCCTCCTGGTTTCAAGGCCTGTGTGCAGGCTTCCAGTCATATGTTTCACTGACCTGACCTTTTGATATTGTAAAATGATGTTATCATCTACAGAGTTCACTCTGGAGAACCTAGCAATCGAGTTACAAAAATTAACACCCCTCCCTCTCTCCCTTTCTCTCTCTCTCTCTCTCTCTCTCTCTCTCTCTCTCTCTCTCTCTCTCTCTCTCTCTCTCTCTCTCTCTCTCTCTCTCTCACACACACACACACACACACACACATACACACACACACACACACAGTATTTTAAACACATTTAGGACTTCAGGGTAGACTACAGTTTGAACCCACCTGGAAACCATGCTCCCACCCCCAGTTCATAATGTGAAGCCTGAAGTCCTAACCCCCAGACCTTGGAGCATGAGTGTATGGGACACAGATTCTTTACAGAGGTAATTACATTCAAAAGAGGTCAGATGAATGGACCCCAGTCCAGTCTTTCCAGTGTCTTCTTCAGAAGAGGATAGGATAGTCTACAGTGCCAGCTGTGCAGAGGAACAGTCACATGAGGAGAAGCAAGACTGACTATCTGCAAACCATGGAAGGAGTCATACAGCAGCCTCATCTAGGCCGTCCTTGAGCTGGGATTCCCAGCTTCCACAACTGTGAAACAAGAAACCTCTGCTATTTAAGGTCCCCAGTCTTGGTTGTTTTGCAATGTCTGACCTAGCTGATGAACACTGCCCCAATACCTTCTCTGGATGATTGAATCCTTCCCTTCTGTCTTGCTCAACCATATGATGTTGGCTTAACACAATACAAATGTATATTTCTATAGTCTGGAGGTCGGAGGTCCCAAGTTGGGCCAAGACAGGGCCAGAAGGAGAGTGTTAACTTCAGAATACAAGGGGAACTGTAGAGGCACAGTAGACGTGGGTAAAGGGCTTGGCTTTGTGCCAAGGGAGAGAGCTGCTTGTGGTTTGGGCTCTTGACTTGCTCTGGAAACATGGTGATATCAACTTTCATTTTCTCATCTGGAAAATGGGGTGATACTGCCTTAAATTAAACTTAATTGGACCCAAAGACCCATGATTTTATATTTGGAGTCCCTTCATGAGGAGCTGAAACCAAACGTGGTAGCAAGTCAAGCAAAGCTTAGTGTTGGATTTTCCTCTGGTAACAAGTAGCTGAGTCTCAACCAATCACAGCAGCTGAACGTCAGCCACACACAACAGGCAACTGATCCGACTAGGTTCAAATAAGGCAAAGATGGAGCTAGAACCAATTTAGTTGCTTCTGCACCTCGCTTCTGCTATCTCCACTCCCATTCCCCATTTCCTGCCCCCATGGCCCAGCAGAGCCTCTCCTGCTTCTGTACTGTCTCATCCAACCATCTGTCTTTCTTCAACTTGAATTCTTTTAAACTGATTTCTACGGTTTCTATTGTTAGCAGGCTCTACCTTGTTGGGCTGAGAAAACTAAGCAGAAATTTCAGTTTTGCAGTGGAAGGACAGTAGTGTGATATTAAGTGTTCTGTAAATGTTGGTTGTCATGACAGCAGTGTCTCGATTGTCTGTTTCTTCAGTATTATGGTGACTAGGAGCCTCACGTCAGTGCTACTGCTAGTGTGTGTGTGTGTGTGCATTTATGGTGTGGTGTGGCTATGAAATTGGTGGGTCTGATGGAGGTTGGTATAGCTGACAGCTATCAACCAAAGAAAAGTCACAAAAAGCTACATCAACCATAGGCATAAAGACTACCCTTCCTGGGATGGAGAGATGGCTCAGTGGTTAGGAGCACTTGCTGCTCTTGCCAGGACCTAGGTTCAGTTCCCAGCACCCTATCTATCACTCCAGTTCCAGGTCTTCAACCTCTGTGGGCACCAGACGAGCATATGGTACACATACATACATGTCAATAATACACTCATCCGTATACCAATAAATCTAAAAAAAAAAATACTGTCCCTCCCTCCTCCTTACTTCCAGGTAACCCACCGATTGATAGGAAGTTGCATTAATCTGACTTCATGCCTCCACCCTAACACCCCCATTCACCCTCTGAGTTTACACTCATTATTAGTCACCCTGAATGAAGTAGGAGTCGTGTACAGCCAGATGTCACCCTAAGATGAACTCTTTGGCTCCTGGAAGGTGCCTATGTGAGTTTATATCCCTCACGTGGAGAGGCAAGAATGTATGTCTGCATGAGTGTGTCTGTGTAGCAGTGCGTGTGTGTACATTCCTGTGTAGACTCAGGGCAGGGAAGAAGGGGCTGAGGTCTCTTTCTAGCCTCTTGGATTGAATACTACAATGTGGAGTGGAGGCATGACCTGAGGTCACAGAGCTGATGAGCGCTTCAGTTGGAAAGGTCAGTCTGCCTATGGTGACTGAATTAAAACCTCAGGCCAGGCTATTCAACTGCCTACCTGACAGATTTTGATTCTGGGGGACAGGGAAAGGAAACATGGAGGTAGAGAGGTCTTGGAGAAGAAGGCAGAGGAAGACAGAAGGGAAAAGGATGTACGATCCTTTCCCTATTTGTGTGGCCTTAGGCACAATCCTCAGGTGGTCTCCATTTCCTCATCCTGAAAAGGAGGCAGGGTCTTTTCCTTCTTGGGTGAGGACTGTGCTTGAACTTAATAAATGAACAAGTGGAATAAAAGAGGCTGGACAGGGCTGGAGCCTCCCTGACACCTAGTACGGTCAGCTACAGCTGGGTGTGGCCCCGTCACGTGGCTCTCCTTCTTTTCCCATCTACATTTCCCTCTTCCTCCTGCCTCTCCTCTTCCTACACTTAGAGCAGACCTAGGGGGAGTCTTTAGAAAGCTAATTTACCAAGGTAGTGCTAGCCAGACTCCTGTTTGCCGAAACCAAGGCAGTGAGCCCTTCAAAGGAATATGACAACCCTAGACAGAAAGGAATCTCTCCCTCTCACCCCACCTCCTTATCTTTCTTCTCATACAGAAGAAGACAGAAAAGTTGCCCGAGTCAGGTCCCGTTAAACTCTCAAGAGCCTCTTGTTCCAGCCTGATATAGAATGGGACAAAAACAAAAACAAGACAAGACAAAGCCCAGAAGCAGCAGAAGGGTGTGTGTTTGCTTCCCTCTTCTTAAAGCGTTTGCGTGAGGCCTGTTCCACGTGCATCTTCCTTTTCTGTCCCCAGCAAAAGAGGGTCCGCCAGGCACAGTCCTAACCTTATACCAGAGACTCATGAATGCCCAGCCACAGGGAACGTCTATGGTTCTTGACTCCAGTTAATTTTTAATTTTTTTTAAAAGAGTGACTCATGAGGTTGGGGAGATGACTCAGTCAATAAAGAACTTGCTATGCGATCCCAAGGCCCCTCTGTGGGTCTCCAGCATGTAAGGACTTGGAGGTGGTGCCATGGCCTTGTAGTCTTTGTGCTGGGAAGATGAAGAAGGAAAGGACTCTGGGGCTCCGTGGCCAGCCAGTTAGTTTCAGCCAGTGAGAGACCCCGACTCAAAAATCAAGGTAAATGGTACTTGAGTCTGTCTTCTGGCTCCCGAACACTGCACACGTACACACTTGTTCTCGAGCACATACACTGATTCACAGTGCTTTAGTACACGCACTGTTCACGAGCACACACATACACTGACTCATAGTGCTTTAGTACACACTTGTTCTCGAGCACATACACTGATTCACAGTACTTTAGTACATGCACTTGTTCACAAGCACACACATACACTGATTCACAGTAATTTAGTACACACATTTGATCAAGAGCACACACATACACTGACTCATAGTGTTTTAGTACACGCACTTGATCACGAGCACACACACACACACACACACACACACACACACACACACACACACACTGACTCATAGTGCTTTAGTTCTATGTATTAAATCTCCAAAGTACTTCAAGCTATGTGATATATGATGGCGGGAAGGTGTGTCTAAGAATCTGGCCAAAGGCCAAACAGCAAGTTACTGGCTGAGCTGGACCTAGAACTAGGTCACTGACTCCTCAGGTCAAGCTTGGACTGGTTGTCACACATTGCCATCTCTGGCACTGGCTGTAGCAATAAGTCTGCTTGTGTCTTTCTTTTCTCTCTAATGCAAAGAGATTTCTGTTAAGGTCTGTTTATCCCATGACATCATTGAGGTCATAGTGACTCTCCAGGCAGAGATCTGTGGGATTATGGAGTGTGCAGTGACACGGAGCGTGACAACCTTGTCTCAAGGGTTAACCCAGCAGTATTGACTTATTCCTCCATAAAGAATGAGGACATGGTGCCCCTAGGGACAAATTATGTCTCTACTTCCAAACTTGGTGGTCCTAGGCTGGTCGAAGGCTCTAAGAATAAAGGCACTTATCAAACTTGATGGCCTGAGTGTGATCTCTGGGATGGAAGGAGAGAACCAGAATTGGTGCCCGTAATCTCATATAACCAAATCCAGAAAGCAATAACAATTTTTTTAAATAAAAATAAAAAAGTTAGACACAGTAGCTCCGGTCAGAGACCTGTTGTCACAGGGAATGGGCTGGTTGCTGTGGGCACACAGGTAGGGGACTGGATCCTCACACAAGGGTTGCTGGGGGTCTCTAGTAGGGCAGCGCTAACCCACCAGGTCAGTTCTAGGTCTTAGACAGCTAGAGGGGGACAAACATCAGTTTCACGTTTCTGCTGTGACTCAGCAGTGACATAGTGAAAGTTTGCCAGCCTTTCTCTCTGGTTCTGTTTCCTTATCTGTGTAAAAAGGAAAAAAAAAAAAAACCAGGCAGAGCAGGCTCAGCCTGCTCCTGCTTATAAGGACAGATAGGACAAAAGGGGGCAGAGTGATTGTGAAATATCTCTGGGGGCATCGTGTGATGTCAAGACCAAGGGATGGCATGACGCCAGGAGCTTCTGTGAGGGCAGCTGGTATGAGATGAAATGAAGGAAAAGGCTCTCTTTGCCCTCCACCACCGCTGCCACGGAGCAGGGCAGTCTGCACATGACATTCTTTTGAATATATGCTGTTGACTGTGAACTTTTCTTCGTGAGTAAGAAAGCCCTGAGTTAGAGTCCTTCCTTCTTTCCTTCCTTCCTTCCTTCCTTCCTTCCTTCCTTCCTTCCTTCCTCCCTCCCTCCCTCCCTCCCTTCTTCCCTCCTTCACTCCCTACCTTTCTTCCTCCTCACTCCTTCCCTCCCTCCTTCCCTCTTCCTAACCCTCCCTTTCCCCCTCCCCTCTCCCTCCCTCCTCCCTCCCTCCCTCCTTTCCTTCCTACCTCCCTTCCTCCCTTCCTCCCTTCCTCCCTACTCGTTTCCATCCTCCCTCCATCCTCTTTCTTTTGTAAAACACCTCTGTTGAATTATCATATAATAAATGGCCTATATTAGTTCTTTTACCCCCACAGCTGTGACGAAATCCCCAACAGAAGCAGCTTAAGGGAGGAAGGACAGTTTGTTCTGGTCACACTGGAGTCCGAGGCAGCTGGAGGCATTGCATCTGTGGTTAGGAGTCATAAGAGGAGCAGTGCTGGTGCTCAGCTCGCCTTTCCCTGCTTATTCAGTTTAGGGCCTCAGTCTGTGAGGGTGGCGCCACTTACATTTAGGGTAGGTCTTCTTATCCCGGTTAACCCCAGCTAGAGACTTCTCACAGACAGGCACGGAGGTTTGTCTCCTGGGGGATTATAGATCCTGTCAAATTGACAGTGTTTATCATCAAATGGCTCAAATTTAAAGTTGACAATTTAGGTGCCTTTTCAGCGAAGTAGACAGTGAGTCAGTCTCTTAAAAGTTGATAACTTGATAAACTTTAATGTGTGAAAACACATTAGAACTGTCATGGACATGCAATGACACCATCGCCCCAAGAGGATTCCTCACGGCCTTGGTGGCCCTTTCTCCCTCCGTCTCCCTCTGCCATACCCACTCACACCACGGCTGGTGTCACTTTTTTTCCTTCAAGATCTAGGGTGGTGGGAGCAGGAGGACCACATGTTCCTGGTGAGTCTGAGCAGCTGCATCCTAAGAGGGAGGACGCGGCACCCTGACAACAGCAGGCTGACCTAGCAAGTTACGTAGCAAGGAGCTCTTTCAGACAGCAGCAACGGCAACAACCAACCTCCTCCAACATAAAAATAAAAACAAATAAAGATAGTTCCAATCTTTAGATTGCCGTGTCTGAGATTTTACTCTTGTTGGTTTGTTTGGTAAAGAGTCTCACGCAGATCCGCAGATCCGGTGAGCTTCAAACTTCTGCATTGCTGAGGATGACCTTGAGTTTCTGACCTTGGGTTTCTGATTAGCGCCTTTCCCATCATAACTGCTTTTATTTGGCGATAACTATAGGATTCAGGGCTTTGTGCACACTACTCTACCAACTGAGCTACATCCCCCAGCCTAGAGTTCTTTAAAAAAAAATCTTTATTTTTATTTTGTGCACATGAGTGTCTATCTGTACGCATGCATGTGTAACACATGCATGCCCAAACAGGACAGAAGAGACCTAGGTAGCCTCTAGAACTTGAGTTATGACAAACTGGGAGCCACCATGTGAGTACCAGAAACTGAACTCAGGTCTTCTACAAGAGCAGTGAATGTTCCTTACTGCTGAGCCATCTCACCAGCCCCAGTCCAGAGATCTTTTTTTAATATGAAAAATAAAAGAGGCATATTTCAGAACCTACCAGATAGGTCCTCTCAGTGCTTACTGTGAGTAGGTGTAGCTTGTGCCTAGGGATGAAGAATCTGGGATGGACAGGATGGTGGCACGACCCAAAGAAGACTGCCAACCATGCCAGATCTAAGGTTCAAGCTCCAGCTTTGTGGGTTCCATGGTCCCTGCTCATGTGACCACCTCAAACTATCTTCACTAACCAGGTACAGGGAAGCTGTGGACTTGCTTAATCTTTCAAGGGGCTGACCTGGGTCTCTGAAAGAGAATGAGAGGCAGGATCAACATCCAGAGCCGTTGTGCGCCATTTCTGGGACGCCAGCTTGTTCCTGACTAGAGAAAGAGCGCTGGGGAAAGAAGTCAGAAGAGCTGGAGCCTGCCAAAGCGTCCACATAGTTTTTGCTGTGTCATTTGGAGTTAGGAACTAGGGCATAAGCTCTAGGAGGACAGATTTATTTTGTCCCTTAGAGCACCTTGGTGCCCAGCATGGTGCTTTGTGTGAGAGAGAGACTGAAAAAGACATATGTCATGGACCAAGAACACTCAACTGTGATGCACACAGCTCCATCTTCCTAAAGTTTGTGCAGCCTTTGGTGTGTCCTGCAAGGACACTTGGAACTACAGTTGCTAAAGGTCCCGAGGCTCAGCCCATAGGCAGCTTTTCTGGTCATCCTTCACCTGTCCTGGACTCTGGCCCGTCTGCTGCCCTGACCATTAGGCAGTGTCTTTTGGCTATACCATATTTGCCTTCAAGGAATGAGAATTTGATCACTTGTTCCCAGCCTGCACCCCTCATTTTTTGTTCAGCTTGTGGTCTAACTTGAGACTTCTCTGGGATCTAACCTTCCAGTACCATACACACACACACACACACACACACACACACGCACACGCACACGCACACGCACACACACACACAAGTGTGACTCTGCCCAGGTGGACCAGATATCCTGTGAAGGTTCTGGCTGGTAACTTCAGGGTTGTCATAGTTCTTTGAAATGAACCCAGAAGCTGCCAGATCTGCAGAGCTATCCCCTAGTCTGTCTTCCCTGCTCTTTGAAACACTGCTTTGGGGGAATGACTCATTAACTGATTCTTCCTGTCAACAAAAACAAATACCCAGAGAGATCCCCACGGGCCCTCATCAGTGACACAATTCTTGAAGTCAAGGGAGAAGGGGAAACCCTCTTACACAAAGGCCTTTGTGGGGAAATTGAGAAGGAGAGAGGCCAGAATAAACACAGGATGATCCAAATGACCTAGGGCCAGGGGAGGAACTCTTCCCAGATCCTCTGGCTCCTGAAGCAGCGCTCACTTCTTTCCTACTATGGCCATCAGAACCTGTGCTTTAGAGATGAGCAGGGGCCTTCCTTGGCACAGAAGCACACTTTTCTTTTCTTTTGCATTACTACCTAAACAGGCTTGGGGAAAGGAGGCCAGGCCACATACCGATGTCATCATGAAGAGGACTGTAGCCTTCAGAATTGACCAGATCAGACAGCTTTGCCTTTTCTGTGTATTTTAAACACATGGAACCACCTAGTACGTGGCCTTTTATGACAGGCTTCTTTTTCTCAGCCTAGTGTCTTTAAGCATTATTCATGTTGTAGCATCTATTAATAGTCATTCCTCTTTATTTTCAAATGATATTCTACTGTATGGATAGGCCATATTTTATTTATTCAATGATGTATTCACAGATTATTATAATGTGTTCAGTTTGGGGTTTGGTTTTATGGCTCAGGCAACTTTCTTAACATTATTGAGTCTCAATTTCTTTCCTTTCTTTTAAAAGTTATTTATGAAGTGTGTGCATCTCAGTGTATAAACATATTCAAGCATGCGTTTACAGGTGCTTGTGCATGGAGACATGAAAATAGCATTGTCTTTCTTTCTCCCTCTCCACTTCTTTGGAACAGGGTTTCTCCCTGAACCTGGGTCTTGGGTTTCCTTGATTAGGCTGGCTGCCTGCAAGCCTCAACAACCTTTCTGTCTCTGCCTCCAGAACTGGGGTCAGAAGCATGCGTTCAACACCCAACTTGTTATATGGGCCCTGTGAACCAAGTTCCAGGCCTCTGGGTTATCAGAAAGTGCTCTTAACCACTGAGCAATCTCTCTGGCTTGCTCAGTTCTTTATCTGTCACATGGCTGCAAAGTTTACCTGGAAGATTGCCATAAGATTTAGTATAAACATACAGTTTGAAAATACACGAAGTCTTTTCCCCTGATGGATAACTCGGCTTTAATATCACCATCTTTCCAATGAAGGATACCATGTCTTCTCTAGGACAGAGAGAACATCTGTTTAGCCTCATCCGTCCAGCAGCCCCATGGCCTGGTTTTATAAGCTACCCTCCTTTGATCGAGGCTCATTTCCAGGTCACTGGCTAGACGTTCAGCAGTCTGAGGCAAGCCCATGCCGTCAGTCCCAGGCCCCTGTTTCTTTGTCATCACAGCAATGTCTGTTTTGTCCACACCACCTTAGAGCTAGTCAGGTTTGCCCACAAACCATTGGGTAAGTTTCCGGAGGTCTGGATACTGGCATGCTGTCCCAGGAGCCAGCACTGGTCCCCTCAGGCATTGTGTGAGGCCTGTCAGCTGTCCAGGCAGAACCCACTGTCCCCTGGGACTCACAGGATAGTGCTGTGCTTGTACAAAGTCTTCAAACAGGAATCTGGGACCATGGTGGCACATGCCTGTAATCCCAACTCCTAGGAGGATGAGGCAAGAGCGTTACAGCTTCTTGGCAAGCTTTAGCTATGTCACCAAGAGCCTTCCCACAAGAACAGATAAAGAAAAGACATCTTGTTATGGGTCTGGCTGATTGACTGCTGGGTAGACAACTGTATCTAGAGAGGTACATTCCATTTCGGTGAGATGGAGGACCTCTCCCATCCTCAGGGGGGAAAAAAACCCTCACCACTGAAGTGTGCACTTGTAGTGTGTTCTCTCTCCTCCCTTGCTTACTTGGCCACAGGTGGAAGAGAGTAAAGAGAGACAGACAGACAGACAGACAGACAGACAGACAGACAGACAGACAGATACACACAGAAAGAGAGAGTGATTTTGTAATACACCAAATACATCATGTAGAACAATAAATTCTGCGTTAGAAAAAATATAGGTTGTTGGTCTTAAACTCTGTAATTCAATGCAAATCAACCACTGGTGATTGAGCTCATCCCCAAAGAGAGATGCCTGTGAAAGCGGTGCTTCTGAAAAGGGGAAAAACCTATTTCTGTCTGGGTGTGTCCCCATTATAAACGTCTCCAGACAGAACAATGCTGTACTGATCTTCAAGGATAACTGACTGGGGACAGCCAGATGGGTTTCATCTTCCTTTTGGTGGCCTTTAGCTCTTTATGTAGCCAAGAATGACTCTGGGTTTCTAATGCCCCCGCCTCAGCTTCCTGAGCACTGAGATTACAGGGCTGTGTCACCACCACACTTGATTGATGTTTTGTGGGGATTAGACCTAGGGCCTCATCCAGGCTAGGGTAGCGCCCCACCACCAGGCTATATCCTGAACCTGGTATCTGCTTAGAAACTCTCCCCTTTCTGGAAGGCTTCTAATTACTGCACAAAGCAGGTGATTGTACGGAGTTCCCCAGAAGTAGGCCACTCTATTGCAGGAATGGAGTTGAGCCTTCAGGGTATTATCGGGGAAAGGGGTGTCCTGGTGTCTGTGTTTTCTTTGTATTACTTCAGAGTATTTTCCTTCCCGGCCTGTGATTCTTATCTGTTGCTGGTTGGCTCCTCCGAGTTGGCCATTCTCTCCCATCCATCATGGCTAGTCTTCTGTTTCCTCTGGGTCCTTTGCTTTTCCTTCAACAGTAACCACACTCACGGGTTCAGGCAATGCCCTTGCTTTCCATTTGTGTGACATTCTCCTCCAAATCCACCTTCTCCTCTGTGGGGAGTTGTATCTTAAACAGAAGAGGCATGGTGCAAACTCTTCTAAGGTGATTCTGGGAGGCCTAGGAGCTGACTATGAACTCTCGGCCATCCATGAGGACTCAGTGTAATACCATCTCTCTCAGGGTTCCCTATTTGTTCCATATGCAGCGTTAATTAACACGTTAGCACTTGATACCTGCTACTTGTGCCTTCTCCTGTGATCCTAGGGGGTTTAAGTGTGCCCTTCATCTTGTGTAAACATCACCTGATCAGCCATTCATTTCCAGAATTTTTCTGTCCTCCTACACAGGAAAACTCTACACATTAAACCATAGTCCTTATTTGCCTCTTGTATTTGAGGACCATCGCCTTATATAAATCTAGGCGGCAAACAGTGTTAAGATGCCCTTGGAATTATGCAAGGCATTGGCCGTGTTTCTATCAACGTTCATGACATTTTTGAAGAAACATAAATATTCTTTAAAGTTAAAACAACCAGAAGACTGGATGTTATGGTACATTTTAAAGTTCTTGGGTCAAACAATGTTCAAGAATTTCTGTCCTTTGCACGAATATGGTCAGAACTGGAGGTCATCAGTTAAATGCAATAAGGCAAGCAGGGAAGATAAATAGCACACATTCTCACTCATTTGTGTATATTAGTATGTTGATCTTGCAGAGGAGTGGTTTGGGACGGTAGGCATCAGAGACTGGAAGACCATGAGACTAATGAGGCAAACAAAGAAAAATTCAATTAAGAGGAAGAAAAAGGAAGAAAAAAATACAGAGAGGAGAAACTACATTTTTTATATACCACAATAAGTTAACAATTAATTAAAACATTCTTTAATATATTTCAGAATGACTAGGAAAATATAAATTTCTCACTCCTAAAAGCAATGTTTAAACAGATAGAAATGCTTATTATCCTGATTTGATTATCACACATGACTTCCCTATATCAAATCCACTCTAAGGTACCCCATAAAGATCTATAGACATAACTCAAAAATTTTTTAAAAGAAATATTGTAATTTTCACTGTGAGATTGCTTTTTCCTGTCTTACAGATTCTATAATCTATGACATAAGTTCTGATTAAATTAATTTCATTCTGCTAACATGCCTATGCATGTGAATGAAGTGTTAGCCAAAGCAGTGGATTCTTTCCTGAGAGTGCCCGGAACCTGGTGTAGGGCTGAGAGGAATGTCCTTTTTAGATAACATGTCTTTGCAGTTCTTTGAAGTCATGGGTTTTAATTATGGTGAGAAGAGCAGAGGAACTCTATGCTTGGGTCTTCTCAAAGTCAGAGCCAGAAAGCTTATTCACATGGAGAGTTAAGGAGATACAGAATTCTCAATTGCAAAGCACATAATATCTGTTTTAGAACAGAAAGGGTGTGTCTCTGACTATCAAGTGAGCAGGGACTATCTTCCATCTAAACTTCTACTTGGCTGTAATCATTTATGGCTTAGAATCTCGAGAGAGGCTTGGTTAGGTCCATGTAACTCGAGGTCTCATGAGTTTTCAGTCAAGTTATCACCAAGAGCTAACATCACATGAAGGGCACCTACGTGATTGCTGGCAGGTGTGAGCTGTTGTTGGCTGTGAGCCAGTGATCTTTGCTCCTCAGCAAATGACCTCTTCCAAATCTGCTGGAAGCTCTCATCAGTATGGCAGTCGGCTTGCTCCAGAGCAAGGGATCCGAGAGAAAGAGGAAGAGCACAAAACAGAAGCCATCCTCTTTTCAGCCCAACCTCAGAGGTGACGTATCCACACTGCTACATTCTGTCGGTAACATAAACTCCAGTCCAAGTGGCAAAAGGCTACAACAGGGTTTTCATACCAGGAGGCTGAGGTCACTAGAGACCACCCTGGAGGCTGTCTACCTTAGCTTCTTACCCCCATCAAGGTCATGTTGTTGTCAGGGTCATCCACAGCCCTCGCGCGTCAAAGTTCACTGGCTTATTCTCAGATTCCAGTTTATAAGACTTTGGAGACTGCTAAAAGTCTGTTTTTTCAGTGCTATGGTTGCAGTGCTCTCTCTAAAGTTCATGTTGAAATTTAATAGCCCATATGGCAGGGATAAGAGGCATCAGATGGCGGTTAGGTCTTGGAGCTTCTGCTCTCCTGAAAGGTCATTAAGGTCGGACAGACTTAGTTATCGTGTAAGTGGCAAACTCCTGATAAAATGCTCGTTAAAAGGATGACTGTTTTGATTCCTTTTATCTTGGTGCATATTGCCTTCTGTTGCCCTGGTATGACACAGCACAAAGGGCTTCATTGGGCACCAGTGCCATGTTCTGATACTTCCTGATTGCCAGAACCATGAGCCAAAATTAGATTGCTTCTAAATCATCCAGTCTTCGTGGAAAATAAACCCTAGGTTTCCAGGGTTCTTCTGCCTCACTTCCTCTCTTGCTGTATCATCCTCACCAACCCCAGATGGGCTTTAACTTAAATTACCTCCCTTGTAGCTGAGTTCTATGTGTGCGTGGATTCTTTCTGTTTTCTCTGCTATTATAGTGATCCTTGGGAAGACTGGTACCAGCAATAGTCGGCTGGGTTCCCTCCAGGAAGACAAGGCAGTTCTAAAACTTCTTAGAGAAAACACCTAAACCCAAGGAAGGACTCTTTAGGATGCGGCGATTTTGTTTACAAATTTGTGGGGCTAAACTTTGGATTTTCTCTGTGTGAGTCTGAAAGTTTACAATTCTGAAAGTTTCTGGGAGGGGCAGAAAACCACGCTAGGTTGAGTCCTTATCCCCAACGAGATGACTTTTAGAGGTCTCAGTGCAGGTTGGATTTTGCTCTTGATGGTCTCATCCACTAGACCGGGGTGCTTCAGCCATGCAGAACCGGGACTGCCTATACTTTTAACCCCAAGAGACTCAAGGAAGTCTCAGGTAGTGAGGAAATTTTATCAGTTTTCCCCTCCTCTTAGGTGCTGGCTAGAGGTGAGATGGGAATGTCCCCAGAAGGTGTATGTTTGGGGGAGGGAAGTGCATTCATGAGAGTGGGCGCATGTACAGATGTGTACACACTTGTGCGGAGGCCAGAGGTCAGCAGGAGGCATTGGCACGCAGGTGCCGTCTGCCTTGATTTCTGAGTTAGGGTCTCTTGCTTGGCTTGGAATTCTGCAGTTTGGCTAGGCTGGATGGCTAGTGAGCCCCAAAGATTGCGTGTATTCTGTCCTTGATAGCAGCGATCACAAATGTGCATTGCCATACCTGCCTTTTTCATATGGGCTCGAAGTCAGACTCAGTCCTGTGCCTGCACAGCAAGCACCTAACAGACTGAACTCTCTTTGCATCCGTAACTCTTTTAACTTCGTGCGATGATGGGTCTCTGCTCTGGATCGAATATCATGTTCCCCCAGCTTCACATCTTCTAGCCCTCACTCCATTGTGACTGAATTGAGTACCTTTATAGAGGTAGTTAAAGTTCAGTGGCAATAATAAGGATGGGGCTCTAATCCAGAAAGGTTAATCACCTTATTAAAAGAGACGAAAGAGACTTTGTTTCTTCTGCCCCTTGAAAGCAAGGTCAAACACCAGTGGCCTGCGAATCAGGAAGGCAGTTCTTATAAGAAAGCAAATCTTGCTGGTTTGTTAACCTTGGACGTGTCAACCTTCCACACAAAGAAACAGAATGCCTGCTGTTTAAGCTGCCTGCTCCACAGTATTTACTATGGCAACTTGTTCCTAATGAGACAGACCCACGTCCTCACTACCCACTGGCTTGCTATCAGAGTCTGGATCAAACAGTCTCCTCACTCTTCTTAGACCATTTTGGCACATCCTCCAGACTCTGCTTGGCTCCACTTGTTATTTTTAAGATGTTCTCTTTCTCTTCTGGTTCTGCAAGCCCATTCTGCCTCCACTGGCAGTCCAGCCCTGCTCTTCTGCAAGGAATTCAATGGTCCTAGGCTTTCCCTCCTCCGATCTGGCACATTCATCATAGTAAACATCATCTGTTTTATTACTTGCATGTGATATGTTTCTGCAATTATGGCTTTATGTCCCTAAACTCTAGAGAAAGAGTTTGTTTGAGGACAAGTTCTTTGCTTTATTCTTTATAGTAAATCAAAGTTATGTAGAAGTCATTAATAGGGTAATAAATATGCAGCTTATACAAGTCTTTGGAAAGACAGGAGTAGAATTAAAGAAAAACTGTTATTTAGGAAGAGTGTCCCAGACATCTGACCTGTTCATCTCTTGTGTCTGGGACATAGACTATACCATGGGACCTGCCCTTCAGGGGCACTACACATGTGCTACCTGGAACTCTTGGACAAGTTCCCACTGTTCTGGTCTTGTGCCCTGGTCGGAAGCATGAAGGGAAAGGGCTCATAAAAGCTTTTCAAAGTTATGGAAGGTACTGGGAATAGATGGAGAATCAGAGACTAGGGAAGAAACAAGAACACACACATATACAAACAGAGAGAGAGGCAGAGATTCTGATATAAAGAGAGAAGGAGAGGAAGGGGGAGAGGAGGGAGAAAAAGGATGTGGATGGGGAGGACGATGGGGAGGAAGGAGAAGAAGATGGGAGAGGAGGGAGAAAAAGGATGTGGATGGGGAGGATGATGGGGAGGAAGGAGAGGAAGATGGGAGAGGGGAATCACTGGGAGAGTAAAGTGTGGGTAGAAAGCCTGGGAGGACTTAGCTGAAGATTCTGAGGATCAGAAAGGACAGCGTGGAAAGTCAGCAAAGGAGACTCTGAACAATAAGCAACATCAGGAGGATTATACAAAGGAGAACAGGAAGAAGGGCAGGCCTAAAGACAGAAGAAAGGATTAATCAACTTAGTATCTTTTACTGGAACTTCTGAAGAAGCCTGACTTAAGTTTGTGTTTATGAGTCTTGGACATAAATCTGCTCCAGCCTCGAGACCTTGGAATCTGGGCAACTGGAAGACTTCTCTGTTCTCCCAAGGGGGAAAAAATTATTCAAGGCTATGCAAAGGGTTGAGCCTCGTTAGATGGTCACATCACTCAGGTTTTCTCAGATATGAATTTGCCAGGATGAAAATTCAGCCTGGGAGGCTGAGGAAGAAGGTGCCTCCCAAGGCCATGGAAGGGGTTTATAGTATATATATATATATATATATATATATATATATATATATATGCTCACTTATATAGTCTTTAAATTATTTTGGCAAACCATTCGATTTTAGCTGCTTTCATTATTAAGGACTGCTGCCCCTCCCCTCTCTTAGGTGAGGTTTAGTCTCTTCACTTCAGTTAAATTATCTTCAGTTGTCCTAGTGTAGACATGGCTTCCTTCTGAGTTACAGCAACTGTTCTCTGCCATTGTGACTTGAGGGTTCAGAGCTTTGCGTCTTGTTATCTCATGGATGTTTCCCATAGTTCTGGCTTCAGTAGAATGAGGAAGCAAAAGCAAAGATATTTGTAATGTACAGAGCCAGAAGCTGTCCTGTAGGAAGCACAATCACCAAATGTATAACAGAGTGCAGAATTTCCTTCCTAAGAAGGCACAGTGACCAATGTAGCTCTTGCCTAACATTAATGTGTGTGATAACGAGGCTTATGCGATCAGTTATAAGTGTGCCATATGAAATTCTTTCTCTTTTGAATTGTACAGCCAGTATTAGAGATTTCCTCTCCTTCTTCCCCCTCCCTCCCTTCTTTCTTTTCTTTTTTATATATGTGTTCATGTATGTACAGGTACATGTGTGTGTGTGTGTGTGTGTGTGTGTGTGTATGCTGGTACATGGCATGGGTTTGATTGTCCATGTGGAGGCCAGGGGACAACCTCAGCTCTTATTCTTTAAGTGCCTTCTACTTCTCCTCCTAGTTATCCCTTGTGTGTGTGTGTGTGTGTGTGTGTGTGTGTGTGTGTGTGTTTGTGGTCAGACAACAATTTTCAAGGTCAGTTCTCTGTCTCTACCATGCCGGTTTGAAGAAGGAGGAACTTAGTTAATCAGGTTTGGTGGCTTGCTCCTTTATCTCACCTGTCTCACTGTCCCAAGGGTTTTGTTTGATTGTTTTTGGTTTTGTTTGAGATAGGGTTTTCCAATGGCCTGGAGCTTGCTTAAATAAACCAAGCCAAGTCTACTTGGGCCACAGGGATCCACCTTTCTCTACCTCCCCATTCCTGGGATTATAGGCATGTGTCATGCCTGGTTTTTTTATACATGGGCTCAGCAGCTACAACTCAGACTAAGGCAAGCGCTTTAGTGACTGAGTTATCATTCCAGCCTGGTGCTGGGGATATTTTAGTTCTGAGATGTGCTCGGTACATTATGTGTGTTTATATGGACTAAACATTAGGACATTAGCTCTCTGAAAGTAGGGAACTCAATGTCCTTAGTGCTGCTATGGATCAGGCATTCAACAGATATCGCTCAGATTGGAATGAATGAATGAATGAGTGAGTGAATGAAATGAACACTGAAGGAAGTATCTGGCTGTTCATTTTCTAAACACCATCAGCCACTGTCTTTGCTGTAATAAAAGAAGCTGTGACAGCCTTGCTCATGAGAGAAATGTCCTTTTCCACCTCTTACCCAGGTCACTGTGGGATGGCAATGTGGAAGGTATGAGCACCATGTTCTATGAGCCTTGTAGATCCCTATGTTCTAGGTTGGAGAAGTCTGTCTTAGCTGTTCTTTCAGCTTTCCTGGTATCCCCAAAGCTTTTTTTTTTTTTTTTTTTTTTTTTTTTTTTTTTTT
>NC_022018.1:29098755-29125435 GCF_000317375.1 Microtus ochrogaster
TTTTTTACGCGGGGCTCCGTCATTGCCAAACCTCTTTGCATGTTTTTTGTTCCTTTTCAGTGGAAACTTCACTTTGTCGGCAGAGCTGAGGTTTCCTCACAGGCTTCAGATTACAAATAAAGGCTTACTCTGTCCTCTCAAGTCTCCTTTGGGAATACTTGTCTTATTTTACATTTTAAAAGTTACCCCTGGGCCGAATTGGGACTTGCACAAGGCTACCAAGACTCCAGACTGAAAACCCAAGGATTTCCTTTTAAATTTAGGTAAAGAAGGTTGACCCAGGATTTTTATTTGGATAGCCTAGTTCTTGGAAATGCAGCTGGTGTCTCTTGGGACCACTCCCACTCTAGAAGCTTCCCTGTGTAACTCTCCTGTAAACCTTCCTAGAAAGGGCTTTCCACGCCAAGCTCTGTGGCAGGGACTTCAGGAGACACAAAGGTGCTTTTATTCCATCCAGGCAAGGCCCCTGGGCAGGGTAATTTGCTCTGGTTTGGTTTCCCCAATAGCTGTCTCCAAATTTGATCTTTCTGAAATTCTTCTGCATGTCTAATCGGAATCTCGCCTGTTTCAGACAACTTTTCTGTTTGTTTAAGACCACTTAGTTCTTTCTGGGAAAGAAGAAGTATCCCTCCCCTTCCATCTAATCTTTCTTCCTGAATTAAAAGATCCTAGTCTAATCACTATGAAGTACTTTTGCAATTGAACTGGAAGAAATGGAGACGTCCTGTACTTGATCTTAGCCAAAGGGTGGAGAACCAATAAGGACCAAGGTCGTTTCATCAGACAGTTGGGCCTTCTCCTTTTATCTATCAGACCGTGGAAATGATCAATAAATTGGAATTTTCCCTGTAATTCTCCCATCCTGAGAGAAAGAAGGTGTGAGGGAGCCTAGTACCCACCAGAAGGGAAGCTTGTCTTCCAGAAAGAGATCGACAGCTTAGTAGGCAGACTAGTTTTGGACAATGACAGGTCAATGGTGGGCAAGACCACACCTTGACCAGGACTGCTTTGTTATGTATATCTCTTTCTCTCTACTTATAGAGTTATTAGTTTGTTTATTGGATGGGGTTTTACTATGTAGTTCTGGATGGCCTGAAACTTGCTATGAAGACCAGACTGGCTTCAAACAGAACTGCCTCCCTCTGCCTCCTAAGTGCTGGGTTTAAAGGCATGTGCTAGGTGTTTTATTTTTAACACTTCCCCACATGTGTGCGCATGTGTATGTGTGCGTGAGTGCACACATGTAAGTACAGTTGCCAAAGGAGGCCAGAAGAGAGTACTGTGTCCCCAAGGACTGGAGTTATGGGTGACCACCACTTGATGTGGGTGATATGTGTGTAACCCCTGAGTTACCTCACCAGTCTAGTAGGTCTGTCTATTTAGATATAAACTTTATGTCTATACCCCCAAAGCACTTGGGTTTGGAGTTAAGTGTCAATGGACTTCTCTGTTCCTCTTTCCAATGTGACTGCATTGAAACTCCTTTCCTACATTTCACTGTGACTTGTCTCTTTAACCGGGTTATGGAGGGCAGGTGGTCCAGATGAGGCTACCAAGACTCAGGTGCTGACACTAATAACTTTAGTATCATTTTCTTCCCTGAGCTTCTGCTTCCTCCTCCCTTTCTTGGTGGTGGTGAAATGGAAGATGCAGTATGTTAGGGTAGAGACTACAGTCTCTGTTAGGGAATGATTTCTTATTAATAAAGAAACTGCCTAGGCCCATTTCATAGGCCAACCCTTAGGTAGGCGGAGAAAACAGAACAGGATGCTGGGAGAAAGAAGCTGAGTCAGTGAGTCGCCATGGTTGTCGCACTGCAGGCAGATGCAGGTTAAGATCATTCCTGGTAAGCTGGCTCGTGGACTACATAGAATAATAGAAATGGGTTAGATCAATATGTAAGAGCTAGCCAATAAGAGGCTGAACTATTGGGGCCAGGCAGTGTTTAAAAGAATACAGTTTCTGTGTAATTATTTCGGGTATAAAGCTAGCCATGCAGGCGGCCGGGTGCTGGGGACGCAGCCCCGCCGCTCCTATTGCAACAAGTCTCTGGCCAGGTTGATTTCATAGTCTGAGTTGTTAAGTCTTTGTTCCTAACCATATCTGTATTCAGGTCTGTATTCCACATACTTGAAAAAGTATGCGGTTCCAAGCCTGCTATGGTCAGGGACACCCTGAGAACCAGGAGTGACTGAGTCTGGTCTGGCCAACCAATCCTGGAGGTCTTGGTAGCACTTACAGATACCACCTGAAAGTCAACAAGACTGAAACAGATTTATCATCTTGTCCTTCCTTCCAAGTCCTCAACCACCAAAACACTCTTCCCTTTCTCAGTTCTCACTTTCAGAGATTAGCGATAACCATCAAGACCTTTGCCGGAGTCTTTCTTGCCTCTTCTCTCCCTGAATTCCCTGTGACGTTGTGATTTTTAATATGTTTGGTAATGTCTTGCTTTCTGGCATTAATCACCTATTGTTCCATCCTTGCTCCAAACCCACTGAGGTTAGCATTTTGCTTGAATTATTTCCCAGGTGTCCTATATAGTCTTCTTATCTTCCACAACTTCTATCTTCCAATAGCTACCATTGTGTTTTCTCTTTCTCTTACATCAATTCAAGACTCTCCATTGCCTGCAGTATGGACCTCTGAGTCTACAAATGGCAGGGCAAGCTCTTCCTGACCTTACACAAGTCCATCTTACCATCATCACCACGAACATCTCTAAGTAGGCATATGTGAGTCTTCTATTTGCCCCAATCAACTTGCCTATTTTTAATAACAACTCTAAGCCAGGTCCTTCGTTGTTTATTTGGCTGTGAAGATGACTAGAGATGTAAATGATTCAGAGGAAAAGAAAAGGTCAAACTGTAGAAATGGGATACAGTGTGGCATTTATGAAAAGTATGAAAATGTAGGAAAGGCCTCTAATCTAGCCTGGGGCTGAAGTTGGGGCCATTGGAAAGTCAGTGAAGTTCTCTGTACTTCCAAAACCAGAATTAAATGCATAAGGATTCGGAGAAGGTGACCCAAAGAGGTAGCTCTGTGCTTATGAATTTTCATATCTTGTTTGTTTTACTTAGAGTATCTCTGTCGAGCTTATCTGTTTGACTGCCTTCAAGACATAGGTTTATAATCACCTCTCAAGTCTTCCCAGGTATATCTTCCTCTCTGCTTCCAATGTACTCCCCCGTGGTTTTTTGCCTATATATCTATTGAGCTTTCCATCGTGGCCTGTATATTTTTATATTTTATTGAATATGAAATGTCCTATCACAGATTCATGTGCTTAAACATCTGGTTCCTACACAGAGGCACTGTTTGGGGAAGACTGTGGAACCTTTGGTCATGAAGCTGGCTGACAGAGGTGGTCATTTGGGGTCATGTATTTGAGGTGATAGCTGGGTTCTACTTCTGATCCTTTCTTCTATATCCAGTCCTACAGCTAAACCATGAACGAGTTTCTGACACATGTTCCTGCTGCTCGAGCCTTTCTACCATGCATTCCCTACCATGATGGACCGAAACCCCCTGAAACAATGAGTCAAAATAAACTTCTTATCCATTGCATTCCTTTGTTGGCTATTCCATGACAGCAGTGAGAAAGACTGCTAACAGAATCTTATCTTCATGTCTTCCAAAAACCTAGTATGTGTGTGCATACAGTGCTCAGCAATATCTGCTATAATATCGTATCATTTGAGCCCAAGTCTGTGTTGGATAGTAGGTTTTTATTCTTTACAGTACTATGTTCAGGACAGGACGTTCCTTCACTATGGATATTGGTTGAATTTTGCTGGGAATCTGAAATCTATCAACAGGAAAGATTTGGGCGAGTTGACAAGTGTCCAGAACTGAGCAACTAGTATAGTGAGGGGGCCTGAGGATGGTTGTGTAAGACAATCTTGAGGGGATGAATGCTCTTCAGCCAGAAGAAAACGGAGTGGGAGATACAGCATCATGTACAGCACTAGAGGTGCTGACACATGGCTAAGGGGCTCTTCTCTCTTTGGATTCTCTACATTCTCTCTAGAATGTGAAAAGAAGGAAAAGTTGGATAGGTGAAGTTGCATGAAGGCATATTTCAGGCTAATCAAAGGATGACCTTTCTAAGGATAAGAGTTATCCACCACTGGTCTGGACACTTGGCACCATCGAACACTATTATGGTTAGAGATATTGTCACCCTCAAAGATTTTGTTGCTCTTAAGCTTTTTGTCTATGGTGGGGAATTGAACCAAATGACCTATATAATGTACAAATCTAAGACTCTATGAGCCTAAATTTTATTTAGTTTTTATTATTCTTATTGAGTTATATATTTTTCTCTTTGCTTCCTTCCTCACCCTCCCCTTCTACCCTCTCTCATGATCCCCACGTTCCTAATTTACTAAGGAGATCTTGTCTTTTTCTACTTCCCATGTGGATTAGATCCATGTATGTCTGTCTCCCTTAGGGTCCTCTTTGTTTTCTAGGTTCTCTGGGGTTGTGAATTGTAGGTTGGTTTTTCTTTGCTTTATGTCTAAAAGCCACTTATGAGAGAGTACATATTATATTTGTCTTTTTGGGTCTGGGTTACCTCAATATGATGTTTTCTAGATCCATTCATTTGCCGGCAAATTTCAAGATGTAGTTATTTTTTTCTGCTGTGAAGTACTTCATTGTGTAAATGCACCACATCTTCCTTAACCTTTCTTCAGTCAAGGGGCATTTAGTTTGTTTCTAGGTTCTGGCTATGACAAAAAATGCTACTGTGAACATAGTTGAGCACATGTCCTTGTGGCACAATTGAGCATCCTTTGGATATATACCCCAAAGTGGTATTACTGGGTCTTGAAGTAGGTTGTTTCCTAATTTTCTGAGAAATAACCATACTGATATCCAAAGGGGCTGTACCAGCTTGTACTTCCACCAGCAATATAGGAGTGTTTCCTTTACCCCACATCCTCCCCAGCTTAAGTTGTCATCAATGTTTTTGATCTTGGCCATTCTTACAGGGGTGAGATGGAATCTCAGAGTTGTTTTGATTTGCATTTCTCTGATGGCTAAGGATGTTGAGTATTTTCTTAAGTTTCTTTCAGCCATTTGAGATTCCTCTGTTGAGAGTTCTCTGTTTAGGTCTGTACCCCACTTATTTTTTATTAAATTATCGGTTCTTTTGATGACCAATTTTTTGAGTTCTTTGTAGATTTTTGAGATCAGCCCTTTGTCCAATATGGAGTTGATGAAGATCTTTTCTTATTCTGTAGGCTGCTGTTTTGTCTTGTCCTTTGCTTTACAGAAGCTTCACAATTTCAGGAGGTCCAATTTAGTAATTGTTTCTCAGTGTCTGTGCTACTGCTGTTATATTTAGGAAGTAGTCTCCTGTGCCAATGCATTCAAGTGTTCATTTTAAATCAGAGCTGGACTTTGGAAAAAAGTCTGCAGCCACCCTTGTGGGTCTGGGAGTAAAGAGAAATAGACTATGAATATCCCTCACCTCCTCTTAGAGTGAATACGTTAGTTTTCTGAGGCTGCTGTATCAGAGTGCTGTAGATTGGACTTCTTAAAAAAAAAAGAAAAAAAAAGAAATGTGCTTTTACAGTTCTAGAGTGCAGATGTCCAAGTTCCTTGTGGGAGGGGCTTCCTTCTGAGGGGTGTAAGAGAGAGTCTGCTGTAAACTTTTCTCTTTGCCTTATAGATGGCCAACTTCTTGTATCTTTATAAGAATACATGCCTTTGTCTAAGTTTCTCCAGCTTAAAAGGACTCCATTGATATTGGATTAGGACTAATTCTAATGACTTCATTTCCAGGTGATTCCTTCTGCACAGACCCTACCTCCAATTGCACTCATGTTTTATAGTGTCGCCAACAGAACTCCAACGTATGATATTTGGAGAACAGCTCCCTTGAAATGGGAACAGGCCCATTATCTGGACCCTCATGATGCGTATTTTTGTGGGAGTCAGATTCTTCCTTCTGTTATGGTTGCTGAGAAGCCAAAAAGCCTCCCAGTTGCTTAGGACAGTGACAATGGCTTGTGTTTTTCTCCAAATCCTCTCTGCTCTGTGGTCGTAGGCCTTTCTGTGGAGGTCTCTTCTGCAGTGCCCTTATCTGAGCTCACAGCCTCTGTTAGAGCTGAATACTGGTTCTCAGTGCTGCTTCTTGGCATGACAGGTAGGATACAAACATAGGAGTCAGTCTGATGCAGGGTCAATCACTGTTGAAATAAGAGCTGCGGGGCTGCGTCCCCAGCACCCGGCCGCCTGCACGGCTAGCTTTATACCCGAAATAATTACACGGAAACTGTATTCTTTTAATCACTGCCTGACCCATTAGTTCCAGCCTCTTATTGGCTAGCTCTTACATATTGATCTAACCCATTTCTATTATTCTATGTAGCCCATGAGCCGGCTTACCAGGAATGATCTTAACCTGCATCTGCCTGGAGTTTGAGAACCATGGCGACTCACTGACTCAGCTTCTTTCTCCCAGCATCCTGTTCTGTTTTCTCCGCCTACCTAAGGGTTGGCCTATGAAATGGGCCTAGGCAGTTTCTTTATTAATAAGAAATCATTCCCACATCAAATCACAAACTTAAACTCGGGAGGCAGAGGCAGGCAGATCTCTGTGAGTTCGAGGCCAGCCTGGTCTATAAGAACTAGTACCAGGACAGGCTCCAAAGCTACAGAGAAACCCTGTCTTGAAAAAGCAAACCAAAACAAAAAAACAATCACAAACTTAAACTTCTGAAACTTATTTCAAGTCTTGAAGTCTCAATCTTCTTTAAGAAGAGCGAATCAAAGTAGTGCCATATCAACTTATTTTGAGGATTTGGTGGTGAGTGGTTTGCGTCAGCGTGCCCAGTAAAAGCTCCACTTCTATCATGGGAGACCATGGACCAGAGTCTTCGGGGCTTTTCGTGTGCTATGAATTAAATCAGCTGGGTTAGTGGCTATGGGAGGTGAGAGTCTCCTGTGGACTGGTAGGACTACATGTGGTTGGATTTCCATGGCCCATCCCTAGATCAGCCACTCTGGTGTGCAGCCTGAGCTGGAAAAACATCCTGGGCCTACCTGATATTTAGTTTTCAGACACTTAAATGTATAATGCTCAGCTCCTTTGCCCTCCTGGGTGGTGCTAAGTGCTCTAGGAGGAAGCGAAGCATCTGGTGAAGGAGTATAGGAAATGTTGATTGTTTCCATATTATATCCTCTGAATGTGGAAGCTCTGTCCTCATTCCTAGGTCCATGTCAAGGCCCTCTCTCCTATGCAGGGAACTGAGCTAGCCTATCCTACACCCAGCACCTGCCGGCCAGACATGAACTTCATCGTGGGAGTGGATTAGAGGAGTCTTTCTGCAGTGGCTCCATGGTCAACCCCTGCCTTCCCTTGTCCAGTTCAGAGTCCTAGCTGAGGACTTGTCCTGGAAATAATCATAAGAAAAGCAAGGTGATGGAGAGATTGACGTGGGCTGCGTCCCATATCTTTCCCAGTAGCGGTTGTAGATTTTGTATTGTTTTATTTTGTCCATCTCCTCTCTTTTCTGTATCCCTCTCTCCCCACCTCTTTGTCCCTTCTTTAAATCAAACAAACAAACAAAACATAATTTTCACCCATTGCTTCATGCTATATAAATCTCTTTTATCCAGTATGTGACTTTTCACGTTTTATTTCTCTAGCAGGGACAATGGGCCATTTTTAGCCGGCTGGTTCTCAGCGTCTTTGAACTGGCCTCTGGAATCCGTAAGGATAAACAGGAGCCAGTGAGGCTGGCCTGTGTTTGATTTAAAATTGGAAACCCAGCAGTCACAAGCGAGCTTTATATATCTGGGAGTGTGGGAGCCTCGAGTCCTGATTTATGAGGGAGCTCAGTGAAAGCACATGAAAGTAGAGGTAATATTTATAAATTCCTTCCTCTAAAGATAGATGGAATGTTCTGCCAAGCTGGAGTTAGATAGCACCTTTTTTGGGGGGATGAAGGAAGGTTGTTTAAATCTGATTATTCAATGTCTGAAAGGAAAGGGGATGTTGGAGGTACAGCACCTGCTCCAGAGTCTGTCAAAGAAGAAAACAAAATCAAGCTCTTTCTTGCTCCTTACACACTAACGACTAATTGGTGGATCCTTTCTGCTGCTCCAGAAACTTTGACCTCTTTGCCTTTACTCAGTAAACAGTAGGATTTCTACTCTCAATTATGATGATCATACTGTAGTAAAATAAATAAAAAATAACTATGTTGTCTTCTTTCCTTAAACAAAACAGCATCTCCCCTGTCCCTTTGCTATATGCAATTAGACAGGATTGATTCCTTGGGGTCCTAGCCACTGTAGGGATGAAGAAAGGAAAAGAAGATGAAGCCGTGGAAGTGGGGAGAATTGTGATAATATGCCTTGGGTACCCTAGATGCTAAGGTTACTGTGTTCTGGGGACATTGTTCTGGGTAAACTGAGTCAGAGTAGCTGATGCCTAACTATACAGATTGGCATTACCAGGCCTGGTAAGAGACTTGGGATCCACCAGTCTGTTCAGGGGAGTCACACGATATCAAAGCTCTTTCAGTGAGGCACAGATCAGAGCAGGAGCCCTGACTTTGTATCTACTTCTTGTGGAATCCAGGCCTTGGAGCATAACAGCCATCAAGATGATCACAGGAGCTACTGCTGCCTGCAAGAAACCTTTGAGACTGCATCTGGTGGTGTTCTCTCATAGAAGTGTGTGTGCATGCGAGTGTGCACGCATGCGTGTGTGTGCATGTGTGTGTGTGTGTGTGTGCTTGTAGGAGTGTCAATAGACCCTCATCTGAAATCTCAGCCACTCTTCCTTCCGTCAGTCTCCTAACTGTATGTAGTTCTGCTGCACTGCGTATAGTCCTAGGAGATGCTGGCGTACATAGAAGGAGGGCCTCCATCTTAGCAGCTCTGGGAAAATGGTTATCTATGCTGGGATGCAGCTCTTCAGAGATGTGCCTGAACAGTTTGGGGTCACTCATGCTCCTTCAAGTGATCCCTCACCCACGCTCCTATCAGCCCCCAAACCTCATTGGTTCACCAAGTCAGACTTGGGTGAAATTGTTAATTGGTCTGTCATCTATCTGGTGCTTTTCTGGAGTGAGTAAACTTGATCACATCTGCCTAGGAGATGTAGATACAACGCTATTTCTTACCCTAAACTCAACGGGTTGGAAAGAGGGGCCAGCCGTATGCCCAAGCGGCAGGTGCTTACCGCTAAATAACCCTGAGTCTCCAGAACAGGAGGCTGCAAAACCAGTTTTAGTACATTGTATTTGGGAAAGTAAATACCAGTGAGGCAGGACCAGGCATAGTCAGCTTGTCTCAGGGCTAACTGACTTTGACCTTGATGTCTCAGAGCTTCCAGGACAGGAGGAACAACCCCCCACCCAGTTTTAATTACCACCCCACTTCCAAGGGAACCGCCTGCTGGGAAGCTTGGAAGGGGGGGGGGCTGTCAGTTCTTGGCTGAGGGCAAGCAGAAGCCTTTCTATCTTACCTGCCAGTTCCTGCCCTGGCAAAGGAGTTCTACATGAAAGGCTCTGAGGCCTGAACATGTAAGCATGAGTGGTTTCAGGGTGGTGTGTGGATCACAAATGGAAGGGTTGCTTTAGCAGTATTGCCAGGAACTGGTCCGGAAATATAAAAAGAGCCCCTCCTAGCTAAACTCGGGGGCATGAGGTGGTCTTGGTGTTTGTATGTACTTCACATTACTCACAACCCAGGATGTTAGGATTCCACGGCAGTGCTCCAGCCAGGCTATCTACAGGGTACAGAAAGACCGACCACTGGAGACCTCTCTTCCTCACTTGCCTGCAGAATCTAGGAGAGAGCTGACAGAATCCCGGGAGATCCAAGTTCTGTTTGCCCCTACAGGGCATGTTTGCTTTGGATGGGTGGCTCTGGGATCCATATCCACACCTCAATACACAGCTCTTCTGTTTCAGCGACTCCAGGGAGCTTCTATCCGGTCATCTCTGGATACTGTGTCCCTAGTGCTTTTGAGACTCATCCCCAAGTGGAAATGTCCAGTCACACCTGACTCTTAGCAAAGCCGAGGTTAGTTAGCCCAGTCGGAAACTTTCTTCTGCTCTCCTGATGGGAGGATTGACAGTGATCTGGGTACCAGAGCTGGCATAGAAAGCGGGAAGCGCGTTTTTGGTTTTGTTTTGTTTTTGGCCTCATCTCTGCCTTTGATGCTGGGGGTATTTTGAGGGTGTCAAGCCTTGTTGACTATTGGTGCTAGAAGGCACCCTTAGCTATGGTAGTAACAGGACATATATTTTTATCAAGGGGCCTCTGTGCGTTCGTAGGGACCTACTCCATGATGGGTTTTATTCTTGGGCTGATGAGATGGCTTAGCAAGTTAAGTATTGGCTGTGTAGTCTGATAACCTGGGTTCCATCCCGGGGGGAATGAGAGTGACCTCTGACCTCCATGTGTGCACAGTGACACCTGTACTCCCCTATAAATATCATGAATACAAAATAATAACAAATCAAAAATTTAAAAACAGTGTGCATGGGCTGAGAATATAGCTCAGTGATAGTGCTTGCTTAGCATGTATAAGAGCCTGGGTTCACTCACCAGGACTGAATTTAAAAAAAAAAATACCATTCTTATAACCCTTTGCGTGTGGAGAAAGGCCACTCTTGTCATCACAGTGAAGGCAAAGGGGTCATGCCCAGCCAGGAAGGAGGTCAAGCTTACGACATGCCCTCAGGTTCCTCAGTTGTAAGATGAAAAAACAAAGCATCATGGCTACCCTATGGTAGCGAGTTCCTATACAGACTCAGTGCCTCTCATTTAACAAGGAGAGTGTGTGGGTCCTGGTGTCATAAAGAAGCACAGCCATGCAGATAAGAGAAGGGCGGGGCTGCAACCCCAGGCTGTCCGACTCCAGAACCCACCCTCACTATTTTACAAATGAAAAATCAATGGCAGGGGAGGGGGGATGTGGGGACCATGAAAGATCAACATTTTTGCAGAGTCCCAATCTAGGGTCCATCTTACAAAACATTGAACTTTCAGTCCCCTTGGCACTCAGATGTTGATTGAGGAGGCCTCTCAGACTCTGGACGAGCCAGTGCAACCTCTGGGCATGGCCAGTGTGGACAGGGCTAACGGTCTCTGAACTGCTCTTGCACCTTGGCTGGAGTCACCAGATACTTGACAATAATCAGAGTGACTGGAGGGAAACTGGAGTAAAGAGCTGGAGGTCTTCTCTCCGGTGATTGACACAGGCATTTTAGCAGCATTGTATATATTTCCTTTTTTTTTTTCTAAAGCTGGAGTTTCCAGCACAGGTTGGCGTCTAAGGACAGCGTTGAACTTCGGCTACCTCTACCTCCTGAACACTGGCATCACGGGTTTGTACCACCATGCCCGTTTTATGTGATGCTTGAGAACCCAGAGTCTCATGGATGTTAGGCAAACATTCCTTCAGAGAGCTCTCTGTGTCCAGCCCCTTACTGAGATATCCACTTTTTCTTTGCTACCAATTTGATCATTACGGGGAGAGACTTACTGCATCCAAACGTTTTCTCTACGCACCAATGCAGGGATTTATTGCACTTACACAAAATAAAACAAACAAAAAATGACAGTTGGAGGAAACAGGGTTTTAGTTAGAAACACAAAAGGGAACAACATAGGAACATAGGTGTCTTATTTATTACCCCACAGTCTCCCTCTCTCTGTCATTCAAATTTCTCTCCTTCTAGATGAATACAAACGTGTTACAACTGACCCCCAGCTTAGGAAAAAAAAAGAGAACCACAGAGGTTTGCATGAGACAAAAAGGACCAGGCCAGAGCTTCACCGAAGGGAAATGATGTTTTCCAGATGGCCCGACCTCGGTCATCAAAGTCCCCATCACTGCCTTTCATTCCATACCCAGATGTTTCCCAAACTGAACAGCAGATGAAGTCTTTGGTCTAAGATGCTCCAGGAACTGTGATGCAGGCTACAGGCCTTCTTGATGCCAAGCATTGGGTGCCTGGTAGAACCCTACCCAGGAGATTCTGAGATGCTACTAGGTTAAAAAGACCTCTTCATTTTTGCTACACACACACACACACACACACACACACACACACACACACACGGAGATTCCAGCCTGGTTTATGCCATGGAGTTAATGATCATTTCTGTTGGAAACAAAAAAAAAAAAAAAGAAAGAAAAAGAAAAAAAGAAGCATGGGTCCTTTGGCTCACTGTCCATGCAGAGATGGGACAGTCCGTGTCAGCTCTTGAGGGCTGGGAGGAGTTGATGCCTGTCTCAGCCTGAGGCTTTCTCTGTCAAGGGGTGTGAGCAGGTGGGAAGCTGGCAGAAAAAAAGAGAAAGCAAAATGCAGCCTGGTGGATGAAGTCCCCTTTGCCTGAGACACAACAGAGCCCAGAGGAAGCTGGGAAACAGGGAAAGACACCCAAGGCCTGGGTATGATTCTCACCACAGTGAGGGTAGCCACTGTCTGGCAAAACTTGCACGCAGCTTAGGAGCCTCATGGGCGCCTGGCTATCGCAGCCTCTGGCGCAGCCTCACTTGGATACGAGCATGTGGACAAACTCCTCATAGTTCACTTGCCCATCGCCATCTGTATCTGCGGCCCGTATCATTTCCTCCACCTCCTCGTCACTCAGCTTCTCCCCCAGCCTGGTCATCACATGCCTCAGCTCAGCAGCACTGACATAGCCGTTGCCGTCCTTGTCGAACACCCGGAAGGCCTCCCGGATCTCCTCCTCGCTGTCGGTGTCTTTCATCTTCCTGGACATCATGCTCAGGAACTCCGGGAAGTCTACAGTGCCGTTTCCATCCTTGTCGATTTCATTCACCATGCCCTGGAGCTCAGCCTCTGTGGGGTTCTGACCCAGGGACCGCATGACAGTGCCCAGTTCCTGGGTGGTGATGCAGCCGTCCCCATCCTTGTCAAACAGAGAGAAGGCCTCCTTGAACTCAGCGATTTGCTCCTCAGTCAGCTGGTTGGTCATGCTGGCAGGTCGTAGGTGATGCGGCAGAGGTGACCAGGCTGGTCTCTGTTCCCAAGCGCTTAGTGCGGGCTGGGCTCCTCTTCCCAGGCTGTGTAAAGACAGGTGGAGACTTCAAGGGGCGGCTGTCTGTCTGGCTTTCTAGCCCTGGCTTGACTGGCTGGGGCTTAAGAAGGAGCAGGGTCCTCCCCCATGGTTGGTCTGGCAGGATTGGGCTGCCATCCGCAGACACCCCCGCCCCTGTGGTTGCCTGAAGGCCAGGTCCTGTTTAGACAAGAGTCCAAGAGCAGCAACCAGGCTGGTCTGCTAATTGAGCTGCTTCCAGACCTTCTTTCTGTGTGGAAGGCAGCTTTCCTCGTCAAACACCAACAGGGCAGGCAGCAGTCACGGCAATACCTTCCATGCAGGTATAGGGAAAACTTTTTGTTAAAAAAACAACAACAACAACAACAAAAAACCTGGGCTTCTGGCCTTGTGTTTCCCATCTCCCCTTTCCGTTTTCTTGATTTTGCACCCACCCCCGCAACCCAATCATCTACTCGTCTCTCAGTAAAATAAACATTTCCCTTTCTTCAATGGAGCTGAAATTTTCTGTAGATGAAGAATAGAAGTTGCTTGTACGTTCATTGTCTTTGATTCCCAAACCTGGTGATTTCCTTAGGTTTTCAGATAGGAATAATGGGTTTTCTTCAGGTACAGGTAAAAGCAGGGTTCACTTGTCTTTGGAAATGAATTACATGAATGGAGAATTTCCTGCAATGCTTGTACCCGCTCACGCTGTTTACCGAGCGCCTCGTGGGCAGATGTGGTTGGAGGGGAAGAATACAGAGTGAACACAGCATGGGTCCTGGTCTCCATCAAGTTCAGGTCCTGACTGTGACTGAGTTACTAAGGAAATGAACAGGTAAGCCCAAATGAGGTCACTGAATATTTTTTGGCACATGCTACAAAGGAAATAAAGGCAGTGATGGGGAGGATGGAGGTAGTGATGGTTCATGGTCAAGGACAACTCTTCTGCAGAAAGACTCTTGGAAGTGGCCTAGGGAAGAAGAGGGCATGGTGGGACGGAGGGAAGGAGAGGTGGGCCGTCTGAATGCCGTCTAGTGAACGAAGGGGAGGGGGCATGAAAAACAGAGGAGAGCTTTGCGGGACTCCGGGAGGAATCCCTCGGCTTTCCTTTGGTCACAGTACCCTTGGAGCTTTTCAGCAGGCATTTGCCTGAGCTCTGGAGCCAGAGCAGAAAGTGGGATCATCTCCAGGAGGTGACAGAGTCAAGAAGGACCCCAGCTCCTTACTGTCTGGGGTGGGGGTGGAGGCTAGGGAAATGACCTCCCTAAGTAAGAGGACTCTAACCAAATCCCATTGGAGAGAGAAATACAGAATTGACCCTTTGTTCTGTTACTGACCAGGCAGGCCCAGGGCCAGGGCTGCATGGAGAAGATTGTCTACTTACGAGGAGTTACTGGGGAGAGAATATCACAGACCACCGCTTGGCTGTTAATTGTTTCCTCCTGGAATTTCTCTCCCTTCTCCACGCTAGCATTTATAATACCAATACAAATGCTTTCTTCATTCAAGTAGATGGCAGCTTTGCCTTTGTTGTCTGGAAGGAGAGAATGGGAGTTGCCTGTCTGCCAGATGGTTGACTTCCTCCTCAAAGGGTCCCAAGATGCCCAGACCTTAAATGTGTGGGAAGAACAAAGAAGGAAGGTGTTCACAGTGGGAGAAGAAAAAGGAGGCAACATACTACTCCACACACCATAAAATGAAGACCAGGACAACAGGATCTGGACATGGGGTGGCTATGGGGACCCAGGGTGTCATAGAAGAAACAAGGTGATGGGCATCTTAGAGGCCGCTGTGCGGACAACCACTCCATTAGCGGTCAGAAGCCACTCTCCTCTTCTCCACACTCAACTGCTTGGTAGTACGGGAATGCAGTGCTACCTCGGAACCCCCAGGGTACATTGTTTTCTTTCTGTATTGACAGAGAAGGGCTGAACATGAAACAGAATAGAATAAAATTCATTTATTTAGGGACAATGAGAAGATGCCACTTGTTTCTAGGCTGAAATTCATATTCTCCCTTTATTCATATCGCCCTTACTGATACTGATTTTCTGTGTCAGTTACTCATCTTTTTCATATAACAGAATAACGAACAAAGGTAATCTGAAGATGGCTCTGTGGTAGGCTAGTGACCTGAGTTCAGATCACCAGGAATCACATGGTGGAAAGAAAAAAATGGTCTCACAGATGTTCTCTGCTCACTACATGTGTACTACTGTGTGCACACACACACCACCATCACCACTACCACCACGACCAACAACAACAACAACAACAACAACAAAACCCAAACACACAAAACAAAACAAAAAAACCAAGAACAAAACCCCCAAAACAAAAAAAAAACTCTGCCCACAAAGAACATGTAATAAAATTAATATACACGTATATATTTGCACATTTAAATTTTTCATTAAACCATGTGTTTCTATTGGCAAGGGAAACGAATAAAGATTGAAAAACTACTCCTAATAATTTTTTTATTGATTTTTGTTGAGTTCTACATTTTTCTCTACTCCCCTTCCTGCCTCCCTCTCCATCGTCAACCCCTCCCAAGGTCCCCATGCTCCCAATTTACTCAGGAGATCTTGTCTTTTTTTTTCTTCCCATGCAGATCAGATCTATGTCTGTCTCTCTTAGAGTACTCATTGTTGTCTAGGTTCTCAGGGATTGTGATTAGTAGGCTGATTTCCTTTGTGTTATGTTTAAAACCCACTTATGAGTGAGTACATATGATAATTGTTTTTCTGGGTCTGGGTTACCTCACTCAATATGTTTTCCATCCATTTGCCTGGAAATTTCAAGATGTCATTTTTTTCTGCTGTGTAGTATTCTGTTGTATAGATGTGCCACATTGTCCATATCCATTCTTCAGTCAAGGACCATTTAGGTTGTTTCCAGATTCTGGATATGACAAACAATGCTGCTATGAACATAGTTGAGCACATGCCCTTGTGGCACAGCTGAGCATCCTTTGGATATATACACAAAAATGGTATGGCTGAGTCTCGAGGAAGGTTGTTTCCTAATTTTCTGAAATAGTGCCATACTGAAATCCAAAGAGGCTGCACCAGCTTGCACTTCCACCAGCAATACAGAAGTGTTCCCTTTACCCCCATCCTCTCCAGCATAAGTTGTCATCAGTGATTTTGATTTTGGTCATTCATACAGGTATAAAATAGACTCTCAGAGTTGTTTTGATTTGCATTTCTCTGATGGCTAAGGATGTTGAGCATTTCCATAAGTGTCTTTCAGCCATTGTAGATTCCTCTGTTGAGAGTTCTCTGTTTAGGTCTGTACCCCATTTTTATTGGGTTATTTGTTCTTTTGATAACCAATTTCTTGAGTTCTTTGTAGATTGTAGAGATCAGACCTCTGTTAGTGACTATCTTTTCCCATTCTGTAAGCTGCCATTTTGTCTTGTTGACCATGTCCTTTGCTTTTCAGTTTCAGGAGGTCCCATTTATTGTTTCTCTCAGTGGGATTATATTTAGGAAGTGGTCTCCTGTGCCAATGAGTTCAAGTATACTTCCCACTTTCTTTTTTTTTTAAATATTTATTTTTATTTATTTATTATGTATACAATATTCTGTCTGTATGCCTGCAGGCCGGAAGAGGGCACCAGACCTCTTTACCGATGGTTGTGAGCCACCATGTGGTTGCCGGGAATTGAACTCAGGACCTTTGGAAGATCAGGCAATGCTCTTAACCACTGAGCCATCTCTTCAGCCCTACTTCCCACTTTCTATTCTACAGGGTTCAGTGTGGCTGGCTTTATGTTGAGGTCTTTGATCCATTTGGACTTGAGTTTTGTGCATGGTGATAGATATGGATCTATTTTCATTCTTTTACATTTTGATATCTAGTTATGCCAGCACCATTTGTTCAATATGCTTTCTTTCTTCCATTTGATATTTTTTGCTTCTTTGTCAAAAATCAGGTGTTTGAAAGTGTGTGGATTAAGATCCAAGTATTCAATTCAGTTCCATTGGTCCTCCTGTCTGTTTTTAGGCCAGTACCAGGCTGTTTTTAGTACTGTAGCTCTGTAGGAGAGTTTGAAATCAGGGATTGCGATGCCTCCAGAAGTTCTTTTATGGTGCAGGCTTGTTTTGGCTATCCTGGGTTTTTTGCTTTTCCATTTGAAGTTGAATATTGTTCTTTCAAGGTGTATGAAGAATTTTGTTGGGATTTTGATGGGCAAAATTACATTGAATCTGTAGATTGCTTTTGATAAGGTTGCCATTTTTACTTGTTAATTCTACCTACTGAAGAGCATGGGAGATCTTTCCACTTTCTGGTGTCTTCTTCAATTTCTTTCTCCAAATATTTAAAATCCTTGTAATATGTGTCTTAATATTGCTTTCATTGCAACCCATAAATTTGGGTATATTGTGTGTTCATTTTCATTAAATTTCAGAAAGTCTTTAATCTGTCCTTTTATTTCTTTCTTGACCCATTGATGATTCAGGTGAGCATTGCTTAATTTCCATGTGTTTGTGGGCTTTCTGGAAGTAGTATTGCTGTTGAATTCTAGTTTTAAGCCATGATGATCTGATAAGACACATGGGGTTATTCCAATTTTTTTGTATCTGTTGAGTTTGTTTTGTTACTGAGTATGTGGTCAAGGGTGCCCTTGTATTTGGAGCATAATGTTTAGTATTGAGATTTCCTCTTGATGGATTCTTCCTGTAGCTAATATGAAATGTCCTTTGTCTCATTTGAATGATTTTAGTTTGAACTCTATTTTGTTAGATATTAGGATAGCTACACCAGCTTATTTCTTAGGTTTATTTGATTGGAATTTTTTCCCCAACCCTTTACTCTGAGGCAATGTCTGTCTTTGAGATTGAGGTGTGTTTCTTGTATGCAACAGAAGGATGGATTTTGTTTTCATATCCAATCTCTTAGCCTGTGTCTTTTTATAGGTGAGTTGAGTCCATTTACATTAGGGATATTAATTACCAGTGATTACTATCTCCTATTAATTTAGTTTTCATTGTTAGTGATATTAATTTGTGTGTTATCCCCTTATTTGGGATTTGCTGCTGTGAGATCATCAATTGTCTGTTTTTGTTGATGTAGCCAACTTCGTTGGGTTGGAGTTTTCCTCCTATTATTTTGTGTAGGGCTGGGTTTGTGGCTAGGTATTAGTGAAATCTAGATTTGTCATGGAATATCTTGTTTTGTTCTTCTATAGTGATTGAAAATTTTGCTGAGTATAGTAGTCTGGGATAGCATCCGTGGTCTTTTAATGTCTGCATAACGCTTGACCATGATCTTCTGGCTTTCATTGTCTCCAATGAGAAGTCAGGTGTAATTCTCATAGGTCTGCCTTTATGTTACTTGGCCTTTTTCCTTTGCAGCTCTTAATATTCTTTCTTTATTCTGTATGTTTACATTATTGATTATTATGTGGCAAGGGGACTTTTTTTTATCCAGTCTGTTTGGTGTTCTCTATGCTTCTTGTATCTTCATAGGCATATCTTTCTTTAGGTAGGGAAAGTTTTCTTCTATGACTTTGTTAAATATATTTTCTGTGCTTTTGAGTTAAACTTCTTTTCCTTCTTCCATACTTATTATTCTTAGGTTTGATATTTTCATGGTGTCCCACATTTCCTGGATATTTTGTGTTAAATTTTTGTTAGATTTAATGTTTTCTTTGACTGATGAGTCTATTTCCTCTATTGTATCTTCAGCACTTGAAATTCTTTCATCTCTTGTATTCTGCTGTTTAAGTTTGCATTTGTGGTTCCTGATCATTTTCTCATGATTTCTGTTTCTATAATTCCATCGGCTTGTATTTTCTTTATTGTCTCTATTTTAGTTTTCAAGTCTTAAATAGTTTTATATGTTTGATTGCTTTTTTTTTTTTAGTTTTCTTTACGAGATTAGCTGATGTCTTTCAATATTTTGTTTTTTCCTTCATTTCTTTGAGGGAATTTCTCATTTCCTCTTTAAGAGTATCAAACAGTCTCCTGAAGTTATTTTTTAAGTCATTTTCTTCTGCTTCATCTATATTTGGTTGTTCAAGTCTTGCTGTTGTAGGGTCTCTAGATTTTACTGGTGTCGTGTTGTTCTTTGTGGTGTTGCATGCGTTCTTACCTTGTCTACTCATCTTTTCCTCTAATTGGTGTGGTTAGGGCTGTCTGTGACTCTGGGGATTAGTCTTCTAGGTGCCAGTGGATCCAAGCCTCAGATGGTTGTTCCTCGTGGCACTGTAGTCAGAGCCATGGTTCTAGTTACCCCACTGGTCACTTCATGTTCCTGGAGGTTGTTCAGCACTCCTGGGATTTGCTCTGCTCCCATGGAGTTTGCTGTCTCAGGCCTGCTCTGTTTCTGTAAGTGTCCCTGGTCTGGATCTGCTCCTGCAGAGGTCCCTGGTTTGGGTTTGGTCCTGCAAAAGTCTCTGGCTCTGATCTTCTCCCTTAGAGGTCCCAGACTCGGGTGTGCCTGGACCCGCAGAGAACCTGGCTCAGGCCTAACCACTCAGAGGTCCCAGAGTCATGCCTGACCCGCAGTGGTTTCTGGTTCCTGCCTACTCCCTTGAAGGTTCCAGACCAACGCCGTGACCCACAGAGCTCCTAGTTTATCCTACTCTCTCAGAGGTCCCAGAATCACTCCCAGACCTACAGGGGTTCTGGCTCAGGTCTACTCCCTCAAAGGTCCCAGATTCACGCCCAGACCCTCAGAGGTCTCTGGCTCTGGCCCACTAGCTTGCTCAGAAGTTGCTCCCCTGTACCTGCTCTTGTGGAGTTTGCTGTCTCAGGTCTACTCCAGTCCAGGTCTCTGGCTCAGTCCTGCCTCTGCAAATGTCCTTGGTCTGGATTTGCTCCTGTTTCCCTGGAGTTCACCATCCCAGGCCCACTCCAGTCCAGGTTGCTGGATCAGTCCTACTCTTTTCCTAGTCAAATTTATATTTGTTTTTGTTTCAAGATTTAATTTTATCTATTTGAATTCATTGTTTGCACATTTATATATACAGTGTGTGTGTGTGTGTGTGTGTGTGTGTGTGTGTGTGTACCTGAGGAAGTCAGAAGAAGGTGTCAAATCCCCTGAAATTTAGCATCTGGAGTCATGAATGGTTCAAGCTGCCATATGTGTGCTGGGAGCTGAACTCAGAACTTAACTGTTAAACCATCACTCCAGCCTTATTTATTAAATTATTATTATCATTATTATTACTTTTGTTATTGTATATATGGGTGTACATGCCCCAGCACATGTTTACAGATGAGAGGACAACTTCATTTGTTCTCTCCTACTCTAGAAAAGGCAGAAAAAGATGATAATCAGTGGCCCCGCCTCCCCAGTTGATCGCCACAGCAACAATCTGCTGAGAGAGAGACTGTTGAGCATTCTCCTCCCCCATCGCTGCCTGACTGCTGCAGACAGGACAAATCATACCTGGACATGTGGTCAACTACCTCTCGGAAAACCAGGGCTGACATCACCAGAAAACAATTAACCCATAGCAGACAGTTCTATGGAAGATGAGGAATCACGGTTGGGTAAGACAATCCTGCTCCCTTCAAGAGTACACAGGTAGCTGCGGGTTTTACTTTCTGGGGCATGCATGTTTTTTGTGGGTCAAACACCCAGTCTTTGCCTGATTTTTACAAAAAAGGCACATTGAAATAGAACCCAGAAAAGACATTAAACAGAATTACTTAGCACCCATGACTCACAAAGGGCTGCCTTGTGATGGCCACACTGCTGCAATTCAAAAATTGGGAAACTGTGGCAGAGGGAATGTTTCTCATTTCATGGCTTAATTCTCTCCTTGCAGCCTCTCCCCCTACACACTGGCTCCTTTCTCTTCAGAAAATAAAATATGTGTGACTCTCTAGACCAGTTGTTCTCAACCTTCCTAATGATGTGACCCTTTTATACAGCTCCTCATCTTCTGGTGACCCCCAATCACAAGATTATTTTTTGTTGCTACTTCAAAACTAATTTTTTATTCTTTTTATTGAGCTATACATTTTTATTCACTTCCCCCTTCCCTCCCCTCTCCTCTTCTACCTTCTTTTGTGACCCCCCCGCCATGCTCCCAATTTACTCAGGAGATCTTGTCTTTTTCTCTACATATATGTAGCTCCATATATGTCTCTCTTAGGGTCCTCTTTGTTGTCTAGGTTCTTTGGAGTTGCAGACTGTAGGCTGATTTTTCATTGCTTTATGTCTAAAAGCCACTTTTGAGTGAGTACATATTATATTTGTCTTTCTGGGTCTGGGTTACCTCACTCAGGATGTTTTCTCTAGTTTCATCCAGTAGCATGCAAATTTCAAGATGTCATTGTTTTTACCACTGAGTAGCAGTACTCAATTGTATAAATGTACCATATTTACTTTATCCATTCTTCAGTTGAGGGACATTTAGGTTGTTTCCAGGTTCTGGCTATTACAAACAATGCTGCTATAAACATAGTTGAGCACATGTTCTTGTGGTATGATTGAGCATCTTTTGGGTATATACCCAACAGCGGTATTGCTGGGTTTCGAGGTAGATTGTTTCCTAATTTTTCTGAGAAATTGCCATACTGATTTCCAAAGTGGCTGTATCAGTTTGCACTCCCACCAGCAATGCAGGAGTGTTCCCCTTACCCCACATCCTCTCCAGCATAAGCTGTCATCAGTGTTTTTGATCTTGGAGCAACAATTAATAAATGGGACCTCCTGAAACTGAGAAGCTTCTGTAAAGCAAAGGACACAGTCAACAAAACCAAGTGGCAGCCTACAGACTGGGAAAAGATCTTCACCAACTTCACATAGGACAGAAGATTGATCTCCATAACTGTAATTTTGCTACTGTTATGAATCATAATATAAATGTCTGTGTTTTCTGATGGTCTTAGGCAAGTCTTGTGAACCACTGATCTAGACATTTAAAGTTACTAAGAAATGTATTATATACATGCATGAAGATCTTATATTTAAGCCAATTGCTGTGTATAATTAATATATAAATAAAATATTTAAAAAGGAACTGGGATGACCATTCAGTGTGTAAAGAACTTGGCATTTAAGTGTGAGGAGTTTGGATCTCCAAAACCCATGTAAAGCTAGATGCGGCAAAGCAAGCCTATAATGCCTACACTCCTATGGCAAAGTGGAAGGCAGAGAATGGAGACTCTCCAGAAGCCCAAGGGCCAACTCGCCCGTATATGCTACCACAACAACAAGAATGACCTTGTCTCAAAGAAAGTGTATGACAAGGATCAATACCTGATATTGTCCTCTGATTTGCTCATATGTTGTTGGCACGTGTGAGTCTTCACTCACAATACAAGCTTACACACACACACACACACACACACACACACACACACACTTTAAAAATATGTCTGTGAGTGTTTTGCCTTCATGTATGTCTGTACATTTGTACCTACAGGGACCAGAAGAGGTTGTCAGGTTACCCTGACACTGGAGTTACAGATGGTTGTGAGCCCCCATGTGGGTGCTGGGAATTGAACCCAGGACATCTAGAGGGCAATCAATGCTTTTAACTGCTGAGATATCTTTCCAACTCCAACAAAGATTTTTTTTTATAAAGTATATTTAAAAAGTCAATGAGGACTTTGGCTTGTGGCTATGTGAGGTACATGTATCCATCTTTACTATACTTGAAGGTAAAACTGTGAAATACTTAAATATATAAAAATATGACATAGAAAATTAAAATATAATCAAAATACATGACTTATTCACATAAGTAATGTCTTTTTATGAAAACAAAAACCAAAAAAAAACAAAACAAAACAAAACTTCTTTCTTGAAGACAGAAAGTAGGGAAAGGTGTGGCACTCTCAGGAGCAGTTTTGTGAATCTTGTCAATGCCTGGCTTTCTGAAGCAAGTGATGACCCAGCTTCACAGAAACAGTGGGGGGAGGTAGAACATTTAAATGGCTTTTTGGTTTTCCTTTCAGAAAGTTGGGTTATTTTTCTTTGATGTCATATAAAGCTGTTGCTTAAACATCACTTGCAGCGTGGAATGTGAGACTGCATCTACCAAAAGTTCATGGTCACACATAAAAATCTGTTGGTCTTACATACTCGGAAACAAAGGAAACCTCCACAGATACAAAAAAATATCAGTGTACACCTGTGTCTTATCTGATCACCACGGATTAAAGTTAGAAGGCAACAACAATACTACCCACAGAAAGCCGACAAACTCATGGAAACTGAACAGTCAACTACTGAACCACACCTGGGTCAAGGAAGAAATTAAGAAAGAAATTAAAGTCTTCCTTGAATTTAATGAAAATAAAGAAACAACATACTCAAACCTATGGGACACGATGAAAGCAGTGCTAAGAGGAAAGTTCATAGCACTAAGTGCCCACTTAAAGAAAATGGAGAATGCATACATTGGGGACTTAACAACACACCTGAAAGCTCTAGAAAAAAAAAGAAGCAGAGGCGCCCAGGAGAAGTAGAAGACTGGAATAATAAAACTGAGGGCGTAAATCAACAAAATAGAAACACAGAAAACAGTCCAAAGAATCAATGAAACAAAAAGTTGGTTCTTGGAGAAAATCAACAAGATTGACAAACCCCTATCCAAACTACAGACACTAAGGGCAACATTGAATAAATGGGACCTCCTGAGACTGAGAAGCTTCTGTAAAGCAAAGGACACTGTCACTAAGACAAAAAGGCAACCCACTGACTGGGAGAAGATCTTCACCAACCCCGCTACTGACAAAGGCCTGATCTCAAAAATATATAAAGAACTCAAGAAACTAGACCGTAAAAGGCTAACCAACCCAATTATAAAATGGGGCACTGAGCTGAACAGAGAATTCTCAACAGAAGAAGTTCAAAAGGCCAAAAGACACCTAAGTCTTGCTCAACTTCCTTAGCGATCAGGGAAATGCAAATCAAGACAACTTTAAGATACCATCTTACACCTGTCAGAATGGCTAAAATGAAAAACACCAATGATAGCCTTTGCTGGAGAGGGTGTGGAGAAAGGGGTACACTCATCCATTGCTGGTGAGAATGCAAACTTGTGCAACCACTCTGGAAAGCAGTGTGGCGGTTCCTCAGGAAATTCGAGATCAACCTACCCCTGGACCCAGCAATACCACTCTTGGGAATATACCCAAGAGAGGCCCTATCATACAACAAAAAACAATGCTCAACTATGTTCATAGCAGCATTGTTTGTAATAGCCAGAACCTGGAAACAACCTAGATGCCCTTCAATAGAAGAATGGATGAAGAAAGTATGGAATATATACATATTAGAGTATTACTCAGCAGTAGAAAACAAGGAATTCTTGAAGTTTGCGTACAAATGGATGGAAATAGAAAACACTATCCTGAGTGAGGTAAGCCAGACCCAAAAAGAGGAACATGGGATGTACTCACTCATATTTGGTTTCTAGCCATAATTTAAGGACAGTGAGTTTATAATTCGCAATCCTAGAGAAGCTAAATAAGAAGGTGAATCCAAAGACAAACATATAGGCATCCCCCTGAATATTAACCTTCATCAGGCGATGAAAGGAGACAGAGACAGAGACCCAAATTGGAGCACCGGACAGAAATCTCAAGGTCCAAATCAGGAGCAGAAGGAGGGGGAGCACGAGCAAGGAACTCAGGACCGCGAGGGGTACACCCACATTCTGAGACAATGGGGATGTTCTTTCGGGAATTCACCAAGGCCAGCTGGCCTGAGTCTGAAAAAGCATGGGATAAAACCGGACTAGCTGAACATAGCGGACAATGAGGACTACTGAGAACTCAAGAACAATGGCAATGGGTTTTTGATCCTACTGCACGTGCTGGCTTTGGGGGGGCCTGGGCGGTTTGGATGCGCAACTTACTAAACCTGGATGGAGGTGGGCGGTCCTTTGACTTCCCACAGGTCAGGGAACCCTGATGGCTCTTCAAGCTGATGAGGGAGAGGGACTTAATCGGGGGAGGGGGAGGGAAATGGGAGGCGGTGGCAGGGAGGAGGCAGAAATCCTCAATAAATAAATAAATTTACAAAAAAATCTGTTGGTCTTGCTTGTACTCTAAAATGGTACCCATGTATGATTTTATAATGCCATGCATTGGTTGCTCAGAAAATTCTGGTTCACTAGTTCTGTGGGACTTTTAAATATGAAGCCACTAAGTATATAACAACAACAACAACAACAAAACACTCAGAATAATAAATACTAATACCAATCTGAATGGAAAATACTTAAGGCATTGAAGATTCTCATATTTACAATGGCAAATGTCAACAATCCAAACTTTCAATTTTCATTTGGAAGCTCAAATTTTATTGTCAGCAAATACTGTTAAGTAAAAATTATAAGAAAAGAGGCAGCTCAGCCGGTGCAAGAAGTACAATTAGGTCAAATCAAACCAAATCAAAATGCCCATTGTTTTATTAAGTAAGATGCTCTCGGGTGGCTGAGTCCATGTGGGAAGACAGGAAAGTAGAGAGCCCATGCAGACCTGAAAACCATGTGTTTCTCCTCTGGGAGTCCACTTAAATACCCTGTGGGAGTGGTCCTCACCCTCCAGTTTTAAGCATATTTTTCAGGTTACTCATACTGCTTAAGCCAAGACCAACCTACAAAGCGCTCCCAGCATAATGCCAAAAGCACCTGTACCAGCTCCAGGGACTTCATTGGCACCAGCTCTTCTGGGTCACGGACACCTGCCAACTAAAATCTGGTTTCCTCTGCTATTGTGTCTCATCCCAAGGCTAGCCCCATTTCACAGGTTCAGTAATAACAATATTTTTTTTCCTCCTAGACACCTGCCTTCTTACCTCCCTCAAGAAACAAATGCCCAGTGTCTCCGGAATGACAGCAGCCAGAATGCCTCTTCAGCCACACCTCCCACTAAAGGTGGACCCACCAACAGCCAGCTCTCCCCTCCCCACATTGCTCCGTGCCCAGAGGAAGTAGCCAGACTTGAGTCTATGCCCTTTTGCCAAAGAGAGCCTAAAATGTTAATCATAATTATCACTTCAATTTCCTGTCACCCCTATATCCAAAGAGTCTGTCTGGAATGTTAAGTGGGGAGCGTAGCCCCAGCCCCTGGCATCCATCCCAGCCCCCCTCCCCCAGGCCTGGGAATTGTATTGGTCTGGACTCCAAATCCCAGCACTCCCTTGCCTTTCCAGCTGCTCTTCCAATAAAATAATTCTATGAGGGGAAAAGAAACATCACCTTGGACTCTTGCAGACAGCCGCACAAATGTTCTCATGGTAACTGTCACGCTTTCATGTTTAGCTGACGCTAAAAACCTGTATACAGTTGGGCATGGTGGTCCATGCCTTTAATCCTGGCACTCTGGAGGCAGAGGCAGGAGGATATCTGTGTGTTCCAAGGGCTACATAGAAAGACCCTGTCTCAAAAAAACAAGAAAGTGTATACAAGAATACAAAGGCACAAATGTATAGTTATCAGCTCTTCAAATAAGACTGGCTTTTCTTTTTTAATGAGACATTTAGTAGTCCAAAATACAGTCACTTGAGTCATGCAAAGAAGCTAACATTTTCCCCATGATTGCTTTTGACCTCAGAGTAAATGTCAAGACACTGTAAACAGAAAGACACTAGGATTGTTAGGAAAATAGTTCTCTCTCTCTCTCTCTCTCTCTCTCTCTCTCTCTCTCTCTCTCTC
>NC_022018.1:29125535-29152238 GCF_000317375.1 Microtus ochrogaster
CTCTCTCTCTCTCTCTCTCTCTCACACACACACACACACACACACACACACACAAACACACACGAGTCCTCTCAAAGGGTCTTCATCCCCCTGCCCTGTAAGGATCCACGGAACAAACAAGAAGAGCCACTGCCATGCAGTGCTAGGGAACGGAGGTCTGAACTGTTTGTCAATCATCCAGGCTACAGTGCCAGATACCAAGGCTCCTGCAATCACAATGGGATGGTTTTGGCCAGGTAGAGTATGGTATTGATGAAGACTGTGCGGATACTCAATCAGAGATACTCACCTGCTGTAAATTACTTCCTTTGGAGAGGAAGGATTTTAAAAGCTAAGAGATTCAAGGAATTCTGCCTTTGCAGTCTGAATTTGGACTCAAGATGACTTTTGTTAAAAAGAATGTGTTAAACACCTTGGTCAATGTAGCTCTCCCTCAGGGTGCTACAGAAGGAGGTTTGGATCAGGAATTCCCAACTTTTAGCATTCCATTCCTAACATGGAGCTAGAAGGGTGCATGGGTCACTACGGGACTCTTCCTCTCTTTCCTTCTTGCTAAAACTACCCACCTGGCTAACGTTTGCTCACGGTCTTCCTTTTCCTGTCATAAAAACATAAAAAGCTCTATCATGAAATACTTTCGGATTCACTTTGCCATCCATCGTGCAATCACTTGGATCTGCATATTGCTTTGTTTCAATATGACAGATGAAAAATTTGAGTCAAAGTTAGACAACTGGCTCATTGAAGGCTTGCACTGGAATCGAGACCTTCTCATGCCTACCGGCTTAGTCAGCATCCTATCCTATTTACTTTGTATTTATTACCAACTTCCGGCTGCAAACATTTTGGCCCAGGAGCTACAGAAGACACTGATAAGCACAGCTGTCTCAGTGTAGGAAAAATGGCAAGTCATTTCTGGTAGTTCGGTATGTCTTTAGTCTACTTATCCAGCAAAGAGCAGTTACCACCTTCGTATATCCATTACTGGGTTTAGTTAGCACCTGACAATTAATATGACCAAGGGAGAATTTGCTTCTCATTCCTCACCAGATCTGCTTCTTCTCCAGTCTCCCAATCTCTCTTGAAAGCACTTCACTTAACTATTCAGAACGAAACCCAAGAGCCATATTTAATTCTTTCCTTCCTCTTATACCACATCCAGTCTTTCAGCTCTTCCTCCAAGATGTGTCCCAATGCATCCACCTCACCAACCTTATCCTGAGGCAAGACAGGTCAATACTCTTCAAGCCTGTCTCCTTTGTGTTTGGCCATTCGGTGACTATCATGTCTTTTCATACCCTTATAAGGACATATCTCTGGCTTTCACATAGATCCAGACTCCTGACAGTGGGTGGCTACCTTTGTCTTCCATGACTATTTCCTGCCTTCTTGTTTGTCTCCACATCACTGACCTCCATTACTGAGTTCTAGGCGCTAGCCCGCTTTCTGTTCCTTTACCCCTTCTACCCTGATGCCTACTTTGGCATCTTTGTACAATGTGCTCCATCTGTCCCCATACCTTAGGCAGAGGTCTCCTCAGGACCCTACTTTAAACTGACCCTCCCCCCTTACTCATCACTTCCCCCACTCTTTTGTTTTCTTCGCATTTACCACTTCTTACTATTTATTTATTTATTTATTTATTTATTTATTTATTTATTTATTTATTTAGTTTTTCGAGACAGGGTTTCTTTGTAGCTTTGATGCTTGTCCCGGAACTAGCTCTTGTAGACCAGGCTGGCCTTGAACTCCCAGAGATCCTCCTGCCTCTGCCTCCCCAGTGCTGGGATTAAAGGTGTGTGCCACCACCGCCCGGCCACTTCTTACTTTATATTGGTCATTCTTTTCTTGCTTATTTTGTTTCTTACAAAAGATAAATCTATTGCTGGTTTCTTTTCTCATGCTGCTCTGTGAGGTAGGACAGGACCTCTGCCTAGCAACAAGTCAGTCAGTGTTTGCTGGCTGACACAGGAAGGCTGCATCATAAACAGCCGCTTTGCTTCCAGCTACATGAGAAAGGTTGTTTCAGCCTTATCTTTGATTCACGTTAGAGCACAAAAATCTCTGTGGTAGGCCTCGAATGGTCTTTCCAAAATGTCAATTGTATTCATCTTACAAAGTCTAACAGTGTGTCCTCTTTTGTTTGTGTGTTTGTATATGGTTCCATAGCAATGAGCGACCTCTGTGTCAGTCCTCAGGAGCAGCTGACGATGCCCACACCTGTACACATCTGCCCCAAGGCCTTTCCTGTTGCAGATTTCTGCAATGATGACAGAAAACCCATCCCCCATAGAACACATTGTGTCTGCAGCCTAAACTCAAGATTTGGATTTATTCTCCCAGCTTCCTGTAAGCACTCTAATCATGTGGCACTTTTATTGGCCTAGTTTTTTATTCTGGTTCCTAACCCAAGTAATCTGGCATGGAGTCTCTAAGGACAGAGCAGGGACAATTGAAGTGATAACTGCTGACAGACTTATGCTTGAGGTGGGAGTTTCCTCCTTAATAAAAAAAAAAAAATCTATAGAGATGATAGATAAGAGACTCCAGGCTCAAATTAGAATTTGAAAGACTAATGGGCCAAGCAGAGTCGATGTAGAATGCCTAGGTGGAGAGATAGTGAGAGAGTTCCAGAACTAGTAGTGAAAGACTTGAGGATGGGGGCTGGAGAGATGGCTCAGCGGTTAAGAATATTGCCTGCTGTTCCAGAGGTCCTGAGTTCAATTCCCAGCAACCACATGGTGGCTCACAACCATCTGTAGTAAGATCTGGTGCCCTCTTCTGGCCTGCAGAACACTGTATACATAATGAATAAATAAATCTTTAAAAAAAAAAAAGAACTGAGGATCTAGCCTAGTATATACTAGTAGAGTGTTTCTTACCATGCTTGAATCTCTGGTTTAACTCGTAGACAATAAAACTGGGCATGGTAGTGCATGCCTTCAGCATGTTGAAGGTGAAGGCAGGGGGATCGAAAGTTCAAAATTGTCCTCGGTAACATTGTGAATTTGAGGCCAACCAGGGATGCATAAAACCCTGTCTCAAACAAAACAAAAGGAAAAAACAACAAAAGAACTGAGTGAGGGGAAGACCTTGCGAGGTCTACAGAGCACTGGAATTCAAGCTTTACCCACAGTGAGTTGGACATCCTTGAGTGATGATGAGAACTAGTGAGCAGAATTAAGAAGGGACTTTTTTGAGTCCCTCTGCTTCTCAGTCATATGTCATAAATTAAGTTCTTTAGTTACTTCTTGCTTGGGACTGACTTCTTACCTGGTGCATGACACGGAGAGAGCGTGAGGATTTTTATCCTCAGTTCCTCAAATTTTTATCAGCAACTGTCCATCGGAATACCCCTATAAGTATTTCTTTAGTAATCAGGCACAGTTGGATTTGTAGGGGATGCTTGGTTTTGGTTGTTGATCTGGGTGATCTTTGGGTGGCTTTTCGTCTGTCTTGTGTGAATTATCAAAACTCTTATGAGGCCTCTTGATGGGCTAATATGGAGACCCAGTGAATCACTGTATGGAATTAAGTTGTGGTTGGTGTGATTGAAATTGGACAAGTAACCAGGTAGAGCATCTTTTTGGATTCAAAGGAGAATGGCTTCCCCATAGTTTGAGGGGTTCTGTCTGATCATAAGGTAAAGTTCACCAAGTGCTGAAGAACTAAACATCTGGGCTGTGTTAAGAGAATCCAGGTCTTCTAAGATTGAAGTCCACATGTCGAGGCCTACTGTTTCCTCCAGGAGACTGGTTTATGTCAGCACCAGGCTGCTCTGCCTAGTGCTAAGGTTACCTTCTCAGCAGTCAAGTTTATTAGGTTACTGGATTGCTGAGTGTTTAGTCGGAAGCATCACCCCAACTCCCTAACACCCCTTTATACAGAGAGTGTGGAATATTATAGTCAGGGGGTCTCATCCCAGCCCCCTGGCATCCATTTTTGGAATACTGGGCAGGAACTCCATTTCAAACCCCTCCCCGGGAGTTGCCTTAGTCCAAACTCCACCTCTGAAAAAGCTTGTCAATTGGTGATCCCTCCCCAAGGAGGGTCAAGACCACTCCTATAGGGGCTACTTAAACTGCCCCTAGAGAATGAACAAGTGGTCTCTTTCTCTCCTCTCTCTCTCTCTCTCTCTCTCTCTCTCTCTCTCTCTCTCTCTCTCTCTCTCTCCCCCTTGCCATGCTTTCCCAATGCCACCAGGGAGCATTGCATTAAACATGGGCATCTTTTATTCAGTTTAATTTGGTCTGATTGGAATTATTTGCATCGGCGGAGAGGCTCATGTAAGAAAGATTCCTAATACTGAGGTCATCTCTCAGAGCACGTGAGGCACCTGCTATGGGGAGTTAGAAGGGACCCCAAAGTGGACTGTGCTTAATTTCCAAGAACACGTTTGAATACATCAGAAATAAGTGATCTCTCCAAACACAAGCAAATTGGTAGTAGGTTTCACGAGGGGTGCACCCAAACACTGAGACAATGGGGATGTTCTATCGGGAACTCACCAAGGCCAGCTGGCCTGGGTCTGAAAAAGCTTGGGATAAAACCGGACTCGCTGAACATAGCGGACAATGAGGACTACTGAGAACTCAAGAACTATGGCACTGGGTTTTGATCCTACGGCATGTACTGGCTTTGTGGGAGCCTAGGCCGTTTGGATGCTCACCTTACTAGACCTGGAAGGAGGTGGGTGGTCCTTGGACTTCCCACAGGGCAGGGAACCCTGATTGCTCTTTGGGCTGATGAGGGAAGGGGACTTGATGGGGGAGGGGGAGGGAAATGGGAGGTGATGGCAAAAAGGAGGCAGAAATCTTTAATAAATAAATAAATAAATAAAAAATAAAAATAGTCAAATAAGTAAAAAAATCTAATCTCAGACTTCTTCCTTCCCTGGAAGAGGCTGTTCGTTTTGTGATATTTGAACTTTTTAGGGAAATTGACAAGGGCTCACTTGCTGACTTCTTCTGTGCTGGGACGATGAGTAAAAGCTGATGGGGAAGTGTGGACAGAAGTGACATCAGAGGAAGGAGAGGAATGGCAGGTCTTGGCAGCTGTTCACCTGTGTGAACTACTCACCTTTTAAAACTGACATTGGAGATTTTGAGAAAAAAAGAAAGAAAGAAAAACAAGAAACAGAAATATTAAATAGGATGATATTATTGGGCCTCGGGGCTACTACAATTATCTTTTTACCAAAGTGTATTATTTCATTCGATGTAGGGCCTCATGTAGCCCAAGCTAGCCCTGAACTCTTAATAAGTTGAAGATAATCTTGAACTCCTAATTCTCTTTTCTTTAACCTTATAATTATAGGCAATATCACATCCAGATATTAGGGATTAACCCCAGGACTTTCTGCATGTTAGGCAGGCACTCTACCAACTGAGCTGCACGCTTCTGACGCAAGCTCTTGATGCATAATTGGGATAAGTAGCATTGATGAAAGCCTCTTCAGCCAAAGCTAATTGCCACCAAGAAAACAAGTTGATCTTCCCCGAGGCAGACGGCTCATTAAGAGCTCTTGTTCTAAACTCCAACTCTTTGAAGTTTATGGTTGTGATAAAAGCTTTAGCATTTAGTTCAGAGTCTATGTGTATATATGTGAGCATCTGTACGTGCACATGTGTGTATATGTGCATGTGTATACAATCCCGTGTGGGTCAACTATCCATTTGAGAGTGTGTTTCCCAGAGGTAAACATGTCGATGAGGACAGGAAACATGTTGTGTAGGGCACAAACACACTGCCTGGGTGAGGGGTTTGAGGGAGGCAACGTGACTCAACAAGGTGCCCCATTTTACCCACGATCACTCTAGCCATCTATCCAGCAGTTTTCAACCATGTTCTTTGAAATCATGGACCTCAAGGGAGATCTTTTAGTAAGGACAGGAGCCAGAGGTTCACTCTCCTCCTTCCCTCTCCCCACAGCTACCTAGGGAAGCTCTCATCTTCCTGTGTGGCTCCGAACTCTCACCTAAGTAACACAGTCACTCACAAAGGCAGCACACAGGCCCCAGGTGTATGTGTGCTGAGGCATGGAGCTCAGAAGAGCATCTGAGTCAGCGGCATAGCAGGAGTTCAAGGAATGTGAATTATTGTTTTCAAATACCAGTGATCCATTTTAACATAAAGTTAGAGCCATTTTCATGGAGCCATATTTCAAGGTCTTCCCTCATCCTAAAATGATTTCTTAAAGGACTCATTTGTGAATACCCTTAAGTATTAGGGTTTCACGGTATGATTTCATGGGAGGGACATTCAAGTTCCAAGTGTCCATAGAAAACGCTGGAATTTCTGTATGCTTTTGTAAAGAAATCAGACAGTTTCTGACTTAATCTCTGAAGCAATAAGGAGGCGATCAGAAAAAGCCCCACCCAAGACTGAACATTCAATTTTGACAGCAGGCCAAATTTGGTGAGTCAGAGAAAGGATGCCCCCAGGAAAGGAGGTAGTTACTCAAGTGGCGGAAAGGGCAGAGACAGGAAGGAGGGGGAAAATGGCGTAAGAAAGGCTTGGAGGCAGGAGCAGGAGTGGACCCTGAGAGGAGAGGGTAAGCGGAGGAGGGGGGGTAGTTCAGTCTCACTTCTTGGTGGCCCAAGGGAACACAGTAAACAAGCCTAATAGAACTTGAGCAGAAATGAGGTTGTCTGGGATGCAGAAACCTGAGCTGTAGCCTTAGATTGGCCAAGAGCATGCCGTAATGTGTTTCTGCAGCAGGGGAGGCTAGGGAGGAGGGGTAAGACAGAATGAGAAGGAAAGAGGAAGGGAAGACGTGAGGGGGGGGCAAAGTTTGTCTGAAGGAGCTATTCACACTGTCTTCTCTAACGTCTGCCTTGTGGACCTCAGATAAGGAACAAAGAGAAATCACACATTGCTTTTCTAAGAACATGGAACTAGTGACGTGTTCCTAGAGACTCTACCATGAGTTCCACTGAGATGGGTCCAGGCCTAGAGTCAGACAGCTGCATTTTTGGAGAAGAGAGAGAATTCGCAAGGCACACTGGGATTAGGTTGGGTAAAAAAGGACTCAATACATCAGTACTTTGTATTAACTTAATCATTTGTTTACCTGTCTATCCATAACCATCAGGTTACTTTGTACCATTCTTGTCCAGGCGGTTTCAACAGGCTCCCACTATCAAGGAGCTGAGGCTAGCAGTTCTTAGAGTGCCCACAAAAACTGTGGCTTCACAGGATGGGGCCTGACACGATGGAGCAGCCAGGAAAGGGAGCTCATATTTGAGCTTTGTGAAATACTCACAGATCCCCATTCATGAGGTCTCTGTGTAAAAAGACGGACTGCATCTTCTGGAAGCTGATATGTCTTCCCCATCAGCTCTGCAGAGCAGCCTACGACGTGTGTGTGTGTGTGTGTGTGTGTGTGTGAGCAGCTCCTAACTTCTACAGCAGACAGGAAAAAGCAGTTACAGTCTCTTCTAGAAGGACTCAGAGAGAAGATCCTGATGCAATCAGCATGAGATGCCATGGAAAACGTAGGACAGGTCAAAGCTGGATTTGAGCTCATTACACTGCCCTTCCCTCCAAATGCCTTTCATTGAGCAAGTCGGAACCTGCAAGCCTGTGAATCCTATCTCTATAAAGAACACTTTTTGGAAGGCATTTCCCAAGCTTAGGGGAAATACTATGGCCTAAGGAAACCGCATGACTGTAAATCCACATATTTCAAATTGATTTGGAAGACTCAAGTTGTAAAAATTTACTCCTTTATAAATAACAATAGCTTGGAATACGTTGGCAAAAGGGGGTTGTACTGGAATGAATCATGGGGTTTATTGGGGAAAAAAGTCATGTCATGAGTAAAAGTAGGACATCTGTCTGATCATGGAACATGCATAGAATGGAGCTGATGTGTAGAGTTGACATGAGGGTGTGGTGGGGGTGGGATGGGGGTTGAGGAGGAGGAGAAAATTCCCATCATATTAGAAAGTTATTAAAACAGAGGACCAGTTCTTCCTGAAGGAGAACTAGGCATGACCCAGGTGGTGTATACCCATGATCCCAGCACATGAGAAGCAGAGGAGGGATCATCAAGGTTATCTGAAGATACAGAGTAAATTCAAGGCAACCCTGGGCTATGATACCTTCTCTCAAAAAAGAAAATAGAGGAAAGCTGTTGTCTTTTAAGATACAGGGATACCTTTCTTATAAAATAAGTTCTGGGCTAGAGAGATGGCTCAGTGGTTAAAAGCATGTGTTACTCTTACAGAAGACCCAGGTTCGGTTCCCAGCATCTACATGGTGGCTCACAACCATTCCTCCCTCCCTACAGTTCCAGGGGATCTGATGCCCTCTTCTGAACTCTCAAGGCACCAGGCACTTGAGTGGTACACTTGTATACATGCAGGCAAAACACTCAAACACATCCATCAAAATACATAAATTTAAAAAGATTTCAATCAAACAAGAAAAAGGAAATTCCAAAGCGCTCCAGGAATTGACTTATTTTCACGTTTCCCAACACAGACACTGAGAAGCAAAAGCAAAGAATCTGGAATAAAATTAAAGTGAAAAGTAAAATCACGAAGTGATTTGTAACTGAGCTTTGGTTAAGTTGTCAAGAAGATCCAACAAGACTTCATGGTTTTTTCTCACAGAATGTTCTAGATTGCATACATTCAGAGATGATGATTGCTGAAGTGATATTATATATTTTAAGATTTTTATTTCTCAAAAAAAGTTATTTTAGGAGACAGGCACTCACTATGTAACACTGGCTGGCTGGAATTCATTATGTAGACCAGGTTGGCCTCAGGTTCACAGAGATATGCCTGCCTCTATTTCCCAGTGCTGGAAGTACAGGCATGTGTCATGGCACCCAGCCAATGATAAAGTTCTTGATGATAATGCCCCCAAAGACTGCACAGAGACGTCTTGAGAAGCTTCTACCTGCAGATTATATTTACCAGATCATTGACTTTAAACTGACTCTACACAGATAAGGGCATCGCCAAAGCCCTGTTTATACTGGTCAGAAGGCAAAGCTGAGGCCACATGGCCATCTCCACATCCCAACATCTTACCATCACTCCACAGCCATCTTCTAAACGTTTCTGGTCAGTTCCAGGGTCCTGATTAGAGTTATGGAAGTATATTGACTAAGGGAGAGTGTCTTCTCTGTGTCAGGGCAGGAAGCTTTGTTGCCAGGTCTTATTTTGTGTGTGTGTGTGTGTGTGTGTGTGTGTGTGTGTGTGTGTGTCTTGTCTGTTTTCAGCAGTTTAAGAAGGAAGTTGAAGTTATAAGATGTATAGACAATGCTGCCAAGCACAAGAGACTAGATTCAGTTTCCCAGGTCACCCCAGACTAGTTCTGTGACATCACTAAGCCTCAATGGCTTAGCCTGTAAAACAAGAACAAATTAAGAAGACACAGTGGGGTCACATATAAAGCCCTTAGCACGGCAGCTGGCACAGAGAGAGTTCATTCACTTCACCCCTTTCTCAGGTAAATGGGGCAGCAGTGACATCAGTGTGGCCCTGCCCAGTTCAGGTAACGAGGTGTTGCCAGGCTGGAATGAATACTTCGGTAAAGAATAAAACTGATGGCAGCTTGTACTCTGGAATGCAAGCTCAAAAGATTTCCAGAAACCCCCTACAAAGGGCACCGTGTTTACGTGAGGCGCAGAGCTGTTCTCCAGCTGATATGGAAGTGTCGCTGTCACTTATGTATCACAAGTTAGTAAAGTTGACCTGAAGCTCCAGAGTCACTTCCCCAGAGAAAGAAGCAGGAAGGAGCAACAGCTCTGATTGTAGCCAGCTGGGCGAAACTGTGGGGTGCCAGGGAGGCCAAGCGAGGGTTCACACAAGAACACTGAGAGTTTTATCACATGGGAAGAGGAAAAAGGAGATCTGATCAGCTTCGACAATGAAGTTTAGGTTCTCCGGGCAGCAGAAATGGGAACATACTTGAAAGTGTAAACTGGTTGAGAAGAGAAGAAGGCAGAGTAGAAGGAGGGGAAAAGAAACAGATGGGGTGGTGACAACAGACATTTAGATTTTTTTAAAATTATTATTTGTAGTGTGTGTGTGTGTGTGTGTGTGTGTGTGTGTGTGTGTGTGTGTGAGCGCACACCATACGCTGATGCCAAGAGTGTTCAGGTATCAACGGAAGCTGGAAGGAAGCATTGCTTCCCCTGGAGTTGGAGTCACAGGGGCTGTGAGTTGCCTGACATCAGGGAGAGCACTCTTAACTGTGGAGCCATCTTTTCAACTGACATTTGGGTTTGCAAGAAAGTGATAAAGAGCTCTTTGGAAAACTTTATGCAAGCCCCAGTCTCTGGCCTCTATCTTTGGAGGCCTGGTCCCTATGTTGGTCACATTTGCGGCTTCTGGGTTTCCCCTCGGGGCCACCCGAGAGCACAGGAATCCCATTAAACCTGGATATTTTTTAATTTGGCTTGTTGTGATTTGGCTTGTTTGGGATTTTTGCATCAGCAGAGAGTTCATGTTAAGAAAATTCCTAACACTTTAGTTGTGGGTAAAAGTTGGCAAACATGTGGCATGGCATATTGTTTATGATTGTTTTAGTTTAGTTTCTGTTGCTGTGATAAACACTGGGGAGGGAAGGTTTTATTTGGCTTAAGGGTTACGGTCTGTTGTCAAGGAAAACCAGGGCAGGAACTAGAAGGGTGCTTCTTACTGGCTTGTGTCCCTACGGTGTGCTCAGCCAGCTTTCTTCTCCTTCCCATGACCACCAGCCCAGGGGTGACACCCCACAGTGGCCTGGGCCCTCCCACATCAATCATTAATCAAGAAACTTCTGTATAGACATGATCACAGGACAATCTGATGGAGGCAATTCCTCAGTTAAGGTTCCCTCTCTCCTGGTGACTCCAGTTTGTGTCAAATTGACAAAAAGTAACCAGTACAGTTATTGAACATCTTAGCCAACACTGGGGAAAGTCTAAAAGATCTGGTGGACAGAAAAGTACAAAAGATTATAGTCTTCTGAAATAGTCCATTACAGAAGTCCAAAGTAATGGCCATTAATGTGGGGAATGATGAGGTGGGGGAGATAGATGGGAGTCCAGAGAACTAGCCAACATCTGGGTACAAACAGGAGCCATGAGCACATGAGAAAGTTATTGTACCAAATGGGGGGGGGGGTTGGCATGGACCAAATATAAGTTTACATTATACATATTTAAATTATGGTTTCCCCATTGAGGAGGGATCTCTCCTCTCTCTCTCTCTCTCTCTCTCTCTCTCTCTCTCTCTCTCTCTCTCTCTCTCAGTTTCTCAGTTTTTGAAGCAGTACTACTAATCATGACCACCCTTGAATCTAGAGGGAAGGGTCATTCACATAGGGACATTAGGCATGTCCTTGAGAAATGAGGGACCATACTCAAAAAACAGATTCCTCCCCTTCAACCTAGACATTGTAAAGAGTAAAGAAAGGCTGGGAGTCTCTACACACCACTGACATGGAAGGGGAACCCTTAGCTGTAAAGAAGAGGCCCATTTTCTGATGTGTTTCCTTGCAGCTAGCCCTAGAACTGTAGGCTCAATTCCACCAAGTTCAGGCGCACCCAGCCACTGTGAGGTTTAGGTATTTTGGCAAAGGGATGGTTCTGCCTTGAATCTGATTAGGTTACTTGGTCAATTGACTTGATCCTCTGAAGCATCATCCGTGACAAAGCCAGCCCTAACTACATTAAAAGGATTGCAAAGGTAGTGCCCATCTGTCACGGAAACCTTCCTGTGTTACTTCATACCCAAATTGAACCCCTACAGCGTGATGAACACATCTGCTAACCTCTGACCTGATCTGTATATGTATGCATTGATAGGAAATGAGGCAGAAGATGTCCTGGGAAAGGCTTGGTAGCAGAAGTGGGGCGTCAGTTCCATCGGCTGGACAGGGAGGGGATAAAGGGAAGAGAGGCCACAGAGGGAGAAAAGGTGATGGAGAACTGGCCTTCAGAGGTAGCAGGGTTTCTTTCCTTAGGGTAGGGTAGCCTTTGTATCCTCACAGGAGTTCACTGCAGGCTCTGCCTGAGCTAGTTGGCCTCCAGCTGGAGCCCATTCTTCCTCTACATCATGAACCTATAATCCTGTGGCCAGACCTGTTAACTATCTTCATTTCTTGGTTCTGGGCTGACCTCAGAGAGGAAAAGTCCAATGCACCTCCCTTCTTCTCCCTCTCCTCTGGGGTGACCCATCTCCCCAGTCTAGAGAAGACTGCATCAGCAAGCAGTCTCAGGACCCGCACTTCTCTGAGTCTCCCAGGGAACAGCCACCCAAGTTAGGAGCATGTGGTTTCTGCTGGATGGGCTCAGAAGGTTTGCATAGGAACATTTTCTATACTGGCCCCTTCCTCTACTGTGGGTTCCCTGGTTGTAACCCCCACACAACATCCCTTCTCTGATCACATGGCCATGCCCTTTCTCATTTTCCTGAACTCGTACCCAACCTTAGGATCAGTCTCTCTTTGCTTTGCAATGGTAAAACCCAGGACCAAACAGCGATCAGTACAGACTCTGATACATCAGTCATCCACTCATGGTCAACTCCCAGCTTTTCTTAGCAACTGTTGAGAGAAAGAAGGTCTAAAAGGGTTTGATCTGCCTACGAAGATGGTAAGCCACCCTTCCACCTTTGTACCATAAATTACAGCTACAAAGAATTGCCGTAATCACCTTTTCAACTCGTTTTTCACAATGACCTTTTAAGTTATTTTCAACAGCAATTTCAGATTCGGGATAGGATGACCCCTTAAGTTATAAAGGCTGGAGAGTATTGAATGAAGTGACAAGAACCGTCATTTCTCAAAAGGCCTAAAGCTAGCAAGCCACAGGGCCAAATCATAAGTGAACCACTCTGACTCCTGGTTAGGGTCTTTCTTAGAAGTTGGGGATATGGCTCAGTAAACTACTTACCACACAACATGAGGACCCGAGTTTCAAAATAAAATCCAGAGCTGGTGGCACATGCTTGTACTCCCAGCCCTAGGGTGATGAGGACAGGCTGATCCTTGGGCATGCAGGCTAGCCAGCCTAACTGAATTTGCTGAGGCTATCCCAGGCTAATAAGAGGCCTTGCCTGTCTCAAACAACAAGGTCTGATAGCTCCTGAGGAATGATACCTAAGGATTTCCTCACATTTGTGTACATGTATGTCTTCATGTACCACACCAACACACATGTATTACTTAAATACACGTGTAAACATACACAAAATAACAAACATCTTTCCCTGGGACCCAGTCTTTCAGAAGTTCTAGCAGTTTAGCTTCTTGGTCACCCCTTACTCTTCTTTCCCAACCTTTATTCTCTTTGGGGAAAGCCAGTAAGTACCTTTCTCCGTGGCTCCTGCTATATTTCTTTGACTGTGAGTGAATTCCTTGGTCAGAGGTAATGCTATGTGAAATAGCAAGCTGACCTGCCTTAAATCCCTGCCTTAAATTCCCCCAGTGATGTACCGCGACTCAGAACTGTAAGTTCAACAAACCCCTTCCTCCCTTCAGTTGCCCTTCGGTCAGGGAATTGGACACAGTAACAGAGATGACATGAGGAGAGAAATTCTTCTGTTCTCATTTCTGGGGTGCAGGGCCTGTTTCTTGTTCTTCGGAAGAGTCTGCCCTGGGTTAGACGAGGAGTTACAGGAGGGAGGGCCACGGAGAGGCTCCTCGTCCATCAAGCCACAGCAGCATTGAGGGTAAAGAAAATAAACTACCACCCCCCAATTTAACTGAGTTATTTTTAATATGGAGCTCTAAACAAATGCCTCATCTCTGAGGCCCCCCTCTTCTCCCCACAGCTGCTCCATACCTCAACCACACAGCCTCAAACTAAGTCTTGACTCCATCCTAGCAGAAACACAGCAAAGCCAGCATGGTGCCATTTCATGGAAATTTGTGTGTTTTTCTAAGCTGGGCTCATGAATTCTGAGTCCTGGGGAATGTGACAAAATTGTGGGGTCACTGCGTTATTACAAGACAGGGAAACCAGACCACTTCCCACATGCCTGTGTAGGCTACACATAGTCTATACTTTGCTTCTTTAATAGACCAAGAATTTCCCCAAAGTGAGTACATTGGCTGACTTAACTTTTGTGGCACTTCCACGACATGTTTTGTCTTTTAAAATATGCAATAAAATTGCTAAAATTGCCTTAGTATATATAGAGGATTGGTTCTGGGACTGTCTACCCCAAGATACTGAAATACGATGATGATGATAATGTGCTATATGTAGAATGGCATTGGGTGTGTATATAATTTAAGTGTGTCTCCTGTATTTTTGCTTTAGGTTTTTGAAGGCAGGGACTTACTGTGTAGCTACAGCTGCCTTGAAACTCACTGTGTAGATCAAGCTGGCTTCAGACTTGTAGATCCTCCTGCCTCCCCCCTAAAAGTGTGCATATCACACCAGATATGGCACTTCTATATGCTTTAAATTATTTCATATTTACTTACTATACATAATACAACGTAAAATGTACTATGGGAACCAGTTGTGTGTAGTTAATACATTAATAGTTGTCATCCCTCATTGTTTGGGAAATAAGGACAAGGGAAACCATCTCTAAGTGTTCAGTACAGATGTAAGTTTCAAAGAAATATTTCTTGGCCAGGGGAGGAGGTGGGGATAAAAGACGTCTCGTTCAGGGCTGAGCACTCAATCTTTTAACACTGTGGCCAGCTCCGTGTCTGTGTTGACTATTGTCCACAGCTTCTTACGAGGAACTAGAGCTAGTGGCATTGATAGCTGCTGGGCCAAGGAGAAAACTCATTCTTCTTAAAATGTGTTCCCGCTGGCAGTTCCTATGCTCAGTCTATGGCCCCACGCCCACGCATACATGGACAGCGCTATCTAGACTTAGTAGGTTGTAAGTTATAAGTTATATTTTTTCAAACGCACATACACACACACACCCAAAAATATGAATTTAGAAAGGAAACCTGTTGGGGAGGATATTGAGGAACGTGGAGGACTGGAATGGGGGTGGTAGATATAGTCATATTTCGCTGTGAATATATATATAGGAAATTCTCAAGAGTAAGGAAAAAATATAATTAAGAAATATTTCCTCTCTGTTGTTAGTTGACTTCGTGATCATAGAAGCCACGGGTGAGATGAGTCAATTAAGTAGTGGCAGATATTGTAACCTTTGCTTTACAACTCCTGGGTTTCTAATTAAATCTATTCCCTGCTTACACGTGACTGTAGGAGTCTGCCTACTTGCACCAAAGGACCTTTGTGCTTATATCACAGTAGCCAGTATAATGTGGGCATCCCCATTTTCATCCAGTGTGCTGGCCCATGGCAATCTCCATGTTTCTGAACACGATCCTGAACCCGTGATCTGTTCCTAGATGAAAGTAGCTGATTTTCAAACCGTTGACCGGAACTTTCGGTTATGCTTTGAGTTCAAAGCAAACCGGTTATGCTTGGGTTCAAAGAACCCAAGAACACAAGGCTCACTGAGAGAAGACCATGGAAGAGGGGCAGGTGGCAACAGTCCCCTGGAAAAGGGCAGCAGACTAGGACCGCTCTGGGTGTGGCCGACAGACACCACAGAAGTCTGTGCACGATGCTGCGCTGTGGCCGAACTGAGCATGCTTGGCTACTGGGGTGCTGATGCACCTGACTCCCTTTAAATGACAAGGAGTGAAGCGCATGACCTACCCCAGAGAGTTAATCTAGATGATTAGATAAAATAGCTATCAGGAGGACGCTTCACTCGGGGCTGGGAGTGTGGCTCTGTTGATGGAGTATTTGCCTAGCTGTCATGAGTTCCTGACTTCAGTCCTCAGCACTGGACAAACCAGATCTGGTGGTGTGGACCTAAGACTAATATTTGGACAGCAGAGGCAGGGGGATGAGAGAGTCAGTATCATTCTAAGTGAGTTTGAGGCTAGCCTGAGAACATAGGCTCCTGTGTCAAATAAGTAAAATTATATCAATGTACCATCAAATAAATATATATTTTAAAGATCTCTCCAAAACCATCTCATAGAAGTCTTTGTGATTAGGGACTGTGTCTGTGGGAACGGAGCCCATACATGAACCCTGGGTTGGGGACACAAAGCAGTGTGTGTTCTGCCAGGTTCCCAGGTATGTCACTGATGGGTAAGAGCGGGAAGGGCTGCTCTTACCAACTAACCCAACAAGTTCAGGCAGACCTCAGGCACAGAATAAATAGCAGCTCTGACCAGCCCAAGGCTTCTCCTCACCTCAGAACCCTTGGCGTAAGCTCCGTGAGAGCAGGGCCTCAGCACCCTTCCCAGGGACTCTAGATGACACCAACAAGGCAGCAGGGAACCAAACGTCTGAGTCTTCACCCTGAGATCGCTTTCTGTCATCTGTCCAATCCATTCAACACACACACACACGTGGCAGACGCTGTGAGGCAGGAACCACCACCCTTAATAGCTGTAAAATCGGTGCTTAAGAAAACTGACGGTGATTGAACTAAGAAAGCTGTGCCCCGTTCTCTCCCATAGATCACGTCTCAGAGAGATGAGGTGACCCCACCCGGACTCCTTAGTTCCCTGGGGGACAGACAGCCTGTTGTGTCCACACTATGAAGGCTCAGGTGTGAGGAGGGTGAAATCAGGTTCCTGCAAGTCCCAGGTCACAGAGGAGTCTCTGCCATGGTCTGTCTTTCCCAGCCTGTTAGACCGGTTTCTTTGGGAGTATTTCACATACAGAAGCCAAACGGTCATGGAAGGATTGGGTATTTTGTGTGTCTGCTCCTAGATAAAGCCCTGTGGATGCAGGAGTCGACTTTAACCATTTGTCCCGAACACCTGAGCAGGAATATCGCTATTCACACACCTCCTCCCAACACCTGTACACACAACCACACAAAACCTGCAAACACATATGTGCATGTGTTATGTATGCACACGTACGTATACAAGGCACACACATGAATACATTGTATATATACCGTTCTGGTTTGCTTTTTCCTTCTATGGTAAAGACTGTGACCAAAAACAACTTGGGAAGGAAAAGATTTATTTCAATGTATAGTTTCTAGACCATCTTGGAGGGAAGTCAGGGCGGTATCAAGGCAGGAACCGAAGCAGAGATCATGGATGATAGCTGCTTACCAGCTTGCTCCCAGTGGCTTGCTCAGTTTGCATTCTTATACCTCCCAGGACCTCCTGCCCAGGGGTAGAACTGCCCCCAGTGTGCTGGAACCTCTGACATCAATCATTAATTAAGAAGGTTCACCCACCCCTCCCCCCAGATTTACCTGCAGGTCAATCTAGTGGAGGCAACACTGGGCAGGTTTTTATCGCTCCTCTGTCACATGCAGAAGCCTTCAGCTGGCCTTAATGAAGGGCTCGCACTACTTAGCCAGGGTCTTAGTCATTCTCCCTAGGAAGAGACCATATGTTCTTGAGGATATAAACTGAGGGGACATGAGCTAGGACACACCCTAGGCCAGAGTCCTCCTCTACTACCCAAGCCCAAAGGCTCAAGCCTGTCTGCACACCTGCTGGATCCAGTCTCTCCTTCTGCTAACCACAGACTTACCTCCCTCCTCACTGGTTTCCAGATGTTCCTTCTCAACAAATCTTACTTGCTCAGTTTAGGTTCTCTACCTCCGAACACATAGCCTGTGTCACTCACGAGGCATCTACCTGTGTCAGTCGCCAGCTCCAGGGTCAAAAACCATACCTGGAATAGAGCTGGTGCTATTTTCTCTTCTCGTGATGGTCTGTCAGAGTTTCCTTCTCACGTGTTTCCCCGCTTTGTGACAAGGAGCAAGCCCTATAGCCTTCAGCTACTCATGAAGGAATAATTTCCATTGTTCCTTTATTACCTGGGAGCCTCATGTGAGGGGCAGGTGTCATAGCTACAGGCAATCATGAAACGGTGACATTTCTAGTCCCCATTGCTCTCCTTCCTACACAGTCCCACACAGAACCACACTGGCACATTAATTCAGCTAATGAAGAATGGCGGGATTGAAGTGGGTTTGGGCAGCACATGACACAGTGTCCCCTTTCTCAACCTATAGTTTGACTCTCTGAGGTTCTTTGAAATGGCCGTCATCACTGATGACTTCCACCCTTGGAAGTTAAGCCATGCAGTTGACAACTCACTTACTGAGGCGGGAGACTTGGTGGGAAGGAATAAAGAAACCATTTCCATGCCTATCAGAGGAAGCAGTGCCCACGTGGCAGGAGGCGGGAGAAGCCTTTCCTATGACTCCTAGTCATAGGTCTTTCCTTCTGAAGATATCATTTCTTCATCTGGAATATGGAATGTGGGCATCACATGATTGCCTTTTCTGTGCTATGACATCGCTCAACAAGATCTTTTGTTTTTGGTTGGTAGTGGGGATGAGGGTCAGGGCCTTACACATGCTAGCTTTATCCTCAGCTTTATCCACCCCTGAACTTTATCCCCAGCCCAGTTCAATTCCTTCCTTCCTTCTGCTCTGGCTGCTCTTTCTGTGTATGTTGTTTGTGTGTGTGTCGTGTGTAGTCATTCATGTGACATCCAGAGGTTGATGCCAGGTGTCTTCCTCTATCCCTCTATTGCTTCCTCTATTGTCTTATTGTTCAAGGCAGTGTCTCGTGATGAACCTGGTGCTCGTGGATTTAGCTCTAGCTGTTCAGAAAGCCCTAGTGATCTTTTTATCTCTACCGCTCCAGTGGTGGGACTATAAACATGTACCTGACTTTTTACAAGGATCCTCTGCTTTCATGGTAAACACTTTGACAACAAAGCCATCTTCATAGATGGCTTTTTATGAAGTTTCATAGATTACTTTCTAAATAGAGTTGACATTTTAAATGAAATGGCATTTTTTAGCCGAGTGATGATGGCTCACTGCTTTAATCTCAGCACTCAGGAAGCAGAGGCAGGCAGATCTCTGAGTTTGAGGCAAGCCTGGTCTACAAAGCAAGTTCCAGGACAGCCAGAACTACACAGAGAGACCCTGTCTTGAAACACACACACACACACACACACACCCCAAAACAAAAACAAACAAAAACAAAAAAAGGAATGACATTGGTTGATGTTCAAAATCTGCTAACATTCAGAGACTTGGCCTATTTGATTTATCTCCAACCTCAAAGTAGATGTGATTTTTGGTGTTTCTGTTGTTGTTCAAATAAGAAAGGTATGATAATGAAAAAAATGAGCTCTCCATTCATGTAGATACTGTTTGAGGCTTCCACCAAAGGCAAACCAGCTTGTCCTTGAGTGTGGGGCTTATCATACAGTAGCCATATTTTCTGTTGGTCTGAACTTTTTACTTTGGCCTTAATTAATCTCCTTAGATATTATAGGTGTATCATCTTTGCTCATGGATGAAAACATTGGGACATATCTGGCCGGATTAGCAATGAATCCAGAAGCAGAATGAGAAAATCTCCTAACATTGAATGATAAGTATTACTTAACCAAAGGAGCATAATAATACAGCGATTATTAAGTATTTGCTTTAATCACAGGCTCTACTAAGATGAGAGAAAAAAGACTTTTCAAGTATAGATGTATATCTTCAAATATTCTTTAAAAATCAACAAAGGAGCTGTGTTGAAGCTTGTCATTAAAGGCCCCACCTTTCCTGTATCTCTCATCAAGCAGGATGCTGCCTTACTCTGTTATCCGGCTTGGAATGACATTCTCCACCCAGAACTGGTTGTCAGCTTCATTGAGAAATTGGTGACTTACTATTTATTGAGGCCGCTGTATTTTTCCAGCACGGAGATGAGACAGCACTCCTTCTTGAAGAGGTTTTTGGGAAATAAATTATCTAACTGGAGCTTTTCTCTTTTCCTCTCCCTCTGCATCTGGGGCTCCCTGGACACAGTGGGGAGTGGAAGTGGAGTGCCAAAGGGTCTGAGTGGTCTGAAGTGAAGTCTGGCTTCAGCGCAGAGATGAGGGGAATGCTCGGTCCATTTACCTGGTTGAAGCAGAAAAGGTGGAATTTGTTAAGTTTCTCAGAAAGAGAATGATTAAGTTTCTTCCTATGGTTCGGGCAAGAGTGGAGGATAGAAACCCAAAAGTTGCTTTCTTGAAATTAATCTTGAAATTCATGGGCACTCCATGACAAATGTCCTCTCACGCGTCCACCCACCACTGAAAAATCTTAGGGACTACTTAAGACCATAGTATTGAGGTCTTCGTCTAAATCCTACTGCTCCAGGTTGTGTAGGGATGGGTTTCCTTCCAGCAGGCAGACTACACACAGAAGGCCATGGGTAGGGGTGTCCCTAGTGGATTAGTATGCTTAGGGTTGACACAAAAAATCCCCAGGGAGTCAAATTACTATCATAGCTGGACTTTGCAGGCCACACATTGCCTTCCAGTGCCCAGGCAAGATGCTCCAATCTCAGCTGTTTCCCACCCTAAGCATGGAGTGAATGTCTCTCATCTCCAATGGAGAACAGTCTGGAGAACATGGGACTTGGCTGTGGAATTGTAGGTCTCACTAGGGGAGATAAAAAGCCTTTCCTCTTGCCTCTAAAATCACACTTCACATACATGGTTTTTTTTTAATAAACGATGACTCTGCAGCAGAATGCAACCCAGATCTTTCCTTTCTGGGTGCAAAAGACAGTCCTAGCCTCTCTTCTTGCTCTGGGCTACAAGTGGAATGAAGACCATGGCTATATCCAGAAAGCCTTGGTGCTGTTCCCTCCCTCTTTCCATCAACCTCACCCTTAGGACAAGCTTGAGAGGAGAAATCCTAATTTGAATCCCCATCAGGACTGCTGAGGAGAGCCCCCAAGGCAGCTTCTTCAATACCGGTGCCTGCCTCACTCTAGTGAATCTCTGTAAAGCTGGGGAAGCACTCTTGAAACCACCCACTTGGTCAAAGCTTCTATGAAAATCAGTCACAGGGGGAGTATGTCCCAGGTAGATGTTTCTGCAGTGGGGTGGTCTGCCATCAGGGCCAGAACAGGCTGGTAGTCTCTGTCCCATTGCCCCATACCACTTCCCATCAGTTTCCCCACGGATCTTCCCATCCATCCCAATTACTTCATTTCTTGTCTACAGCTGGTCCGTCCCTCCCTGGGAGGAGCATCTTGCCTGAGGGCAGATAGAGGGTGGAGAGCCTCCTCCCTTTGCTCCAATTGGCAGAAAAGGAGGGGGTTCCCATGCCAGGGCAAGGCTACCTATAGCTCAGTCCTCCAACAGACACGGCCTCAGAACCCAGCAGCAGCCAGCCCTGTACGCTGGACCACAAACCCCAGGAGCAGTAGACTGACATCTGGTTGACAGCACGCTTCAGAAGCTCTGCGAGGTACAGAGAACACAGCCATGTCTCACGGGTTTCCTAGAGAACAGGTGGAAGAGTTCCACGCAGCCTTTAATAGGTTTGACAAGAATAAGGACGGCCACATCAGTGTCCAGGAACTGGGCAACGTGATGAAGCAGCTTGGCAAGAACCTCTCAGAGGAAGAGCTGAAGGCGCTCATCTCCAAGGTGGACACAGACAATGATGGCACCATCAGCTTCGACGAATTCTTGGCAGCCATGGCCAAGTACAAGAGAGGGAGCACGGAGCAGGAGATGCGGGCTGTGTTCAGTGTCTTTGACAAGGATGGTGACGGGCACATCACTGTGGACGAGCTCAAGCAGGCCATGGCGCAGCTGGGAGAGGAGATTTCGCAGGAGGAGCTGGACAGCATGATCCGTGAGGCTGATGTGGACCAGGATGGGAAGGTGGACTATAACGAGTTTGTGCGCATGCTCCAGGAGAAGTGAGACTGCCGGGGCGCAAGCCCCATCCCATCTCTATCTGCCTGACTCAGGCTCAACAGGCACTGTGCCTTCTTTCAGGGTTCCGCTTTCGTGTTGGGGTTATAAAGGAAAAGTCTGTGTTGGTGTATGGGAAACTATCTCATGAATGAGGAAGACTCTACTGGTCCTGGATGCGGTACCATCCGGAGCTGCTCACTAGTCCCCTCTCTGCCTGCTGAGACTCTGGGCAAAGGATGGTGTCTTTGGGCTGGTCCCTCCTCTTCCTCCTGCTGTGGATTGGGTGCTTCCTACCTCTCAGGGCTCTCATAATGGTTTAAATAAAAGGAATGCAAATTCTGTGTGCTTGGTGTTTGATTAAATAGGGAATTTCCAAGGGCTTCCAAAAATATACTCTTTGGAGCGGCAATCCCTTTCACAGAACTAGTGGAAGAGCTGACCGAGAGGCCCTTTGGTCTAGCTCCTGCCTTCCCTGGTTTCCAAGGAGGAAAGGTGAGTAGTGGCATGTGATGGGGGGTGTCAGCTGGAGGAATCAGGTGTTTTGAGGTTTAAGGTCTGCCTGAGCCACTGGGTACCAGTGCCTGGGCCGGGCTGGGCAGAACCAACTGCATTCCCACCCAGGAAAGACACTAGCCTTCTCACAAAACCTGTTGTGCATTAACCTTGAATAAAAAGGTGGTGAGAAATGTCTATATTTGTGCTCTGTGTATGTCTATGTCCATCTGCATAAGCCTGTGCGTGTGAATTGTGCATGGATGCGTTTGTCTATATTATCCATGTATGTCCACAAGGGTTTATACATGTGTGCCTGTATGTGTGTAAGTATATATATAGATGCATGCATGTGTCCCGGTGTGCATCTGTATATGTGCATGTGATTTTGTGTGTGCATGTATTCTGTATCTGAAATATATCAGCCTATAGGTATTTTTTTTAAAGATGGGGCCTTAGTGATGGGATCTCCTTTACAAAAGCTACAGTCATGCAGCTGGATGGGAATTGATCAGGGCCATACATGATGGACAGAGGATGGAGAGTGGTGCTAGAAGGAGGTGGGCAGTGACAGTTCCATGGTGAAGGCAGAAAAAGCAAAGAGGGGTTCCCAAAACCACTAGTAGGACATTCATGATCCCACAGGATAGAACTCTATTGGCCAAGACTGTGGCTCCCTCTTGGCGGTGTTTGTGAGACTCTGATGTCCCTTTCCAGGATTCAGTCTGAGGGGTTCATCCAGATCAAAGGTGAAGAAGAAAGACTGAGGGGCTGCAAGAGCTCCTCATTCACGTCCAAGACAGACAACTACGCTGAGTCTTGCTTGTTGTTTAATAAACTGGGCTCTTATTTCTTCCTCCATGAAATGGGACTTCTCTCCCCCCCTTCCTTTCTTTATTTCTTTTTCTCTCTTCTTTTCCTCCCTCCCTCTCTCCCTCCTTCCCTCCCTCCCCCTTCCTCCCTTCCTTCCTTCCTTCCCTCTCTTTCTCTCTCTCTTCCTTCCTTTATTTCTTTCTCTCTCCTCTTTTCCTCCCTCCCTCCCTTTTTCCTTCCTTCCTTCCTTCCTTCCTTCCTTTCTTCCTTCCTTCCTTCCTTCCCTCCCTCCCTCCCTCCCTCCTTCCCTCCCTCCCTCCGTCCTTCCTTCCTTCTCTCTTTTTCTCTCTCTTTCATTGTTTATCTAGTGGAACTTAAGCTCAAGTTGTCTGTGATAATTGCTCTTATCTTGTCCCAGCTGTGCCAACTCAATGGCTCTCACCCAGGGTGGGGAGAGAGACAGAACCGGCTTCTCTGAAGAGCTATTGCAAAACACTTCAGCCCAGTCAGTCCCTCCCCGCCCTCATTCTGGCACACCTGTGGCGGGTGGGCACCTGTGGAGATATGCACCTGTGGGGTGAGCAGCCCAGCCTGTCTTGTCTTCTTCATCCCGGCTTGAGTACAGAGCTTAGTGGAGTGAGGAACTGGTCAAGTTCACTAAGGGAAGTCTGCCGTAACTTTGAGATAACTTTTATATCTTCCCGGGGGGGGGGGGGAATGGCTTACTCCAGTCTCTTTGGTCCTTACACATTGCTACCTTGTCCCTCACCTCTCTGTCATCAGATATCTGGCCCCTTTGGATACTTTCTAGCCTGCTGGGTGGAGCCTGGCTGGCAGAGGAGGGAAAGACACAAGGCTGGAGTGTGGTGGTGCCCCGTGGGTAGAGTGAGCGGGAGAGATCCGGAAGCAGACTCCAGGCTTGCTCACCTGTGCTGGGCATATGGGAGGAAAACACCATGGGCAGAAGGGCTGGCAGAAGCTTTGTTGGGAGGATGCAGAGATGTTGCAGGGAGATTGGGGCAGGGCTAGCCACAGGCTGAGGATCTAAAGTAGGATTGCTCCACGGTCAGAGAGGAAATAGTACAAGGTTTCTGGGGAAAGAAAAAAATAGATATAGATAGACAAAATAGGCTGCAGACAAACTTGTCAGGAAAGTACATTGTGTTGTCTGTAGGAAGCACTGGTTTTGATTCCCAGGGTTCAGTAAAATCCTGTGTGGTGTGATATAGGCCCGACGCTTGGGAGGCAGATGTAGGATTAGAAATTCAGTCTTCCCTGGCTACATAGTGAGTTCGAGACCAGCTTGGGCTATATGAGACTCTGTGTCAAAATAAACACAAGAAGCCAGAGAAAGGCTTTAACTCATTCAGCTTTTGTCTAAAACTGAGAATCTGCTATTCCTGAGTTTGCAGTGTTGGATGTCTTTGCTTTTAGGCTAGTAGAGGGTCATTTGGGGTTTGGGGTGTGTTCCCCGTGTCTCCAAGTCTATTTTGAATGTTACTGATCCGTGAAATCTAAACATCTGATAACTGCTTGAATCTAAGGAGGACGAAAATTGATTTTCTAAGAATCAAAGCTCCCCTTTATCGCTTAAATATGAATGGTTTTGTCTAGTGGGGACAATACACACAAAATTCAGTTGTCCTTTCTAGTGGGAGTGAGTGCCTTCGAGAAGGAATGAGAGAAGCTTCAAGGTTCTCCTTAATGTTTTTTTTTTCCTGGTCTGGGTGTAGGCTACATGGATGTCAACTATTTTATTCCCTATACTTTTGTCTATTTTAAACTAAAAAACAATACCTGCAGATCATAGAAGATTAGAAGTTACAGACGGGCACTTAGAAGGAAATAGACCTCCAGCCTAAACCACAGCTAGAGAGAATTAGGTGGCTTTTTTTTTTTTCTAACTGTCCAAGGTCTCCCTGATCCTCACAGTGGGAAAGCTAAATTAATTCTCCTTCTCTGAATCTATGACTTGTTGGATTCCTGGGGATAAAAGAGCTTGGATTTAACCAACTAGGCATCTAATCTTTGAGAACTTTGTCACAAAGGAGCTGAAGACCCAGAAATCAAGGCGTTTTCTACAACACACTACCAACAACAGGGCATGTGCTCCCCAGATTAAATCTAGTTTGCCTTTCCCATAGTGACCCAAGGGCCAAACATTTTAACATGAAAACACATTGGAACGGAAATTCTTGGGTCTTGCAAGGGAAAGTCTGTCCCAGAGCCTGTACACCCAGCACACACCATCCCTACAATGCTGTGATCAAACCCTGAGACCTGTGCACGTTCACCAGACACCCTAACAACAGAGCTATGCCCCCAGCCTTTGTACACTGAGACCTGGGCATGCTCACCAGACACCCTACCAACGGAGCTCTGCCCCTAGCCTCTCTCCATTTTATCATATAATCTGTGGTATGTAGAAGAAAACCCTTCCCCTTCTCAGCTTCAGAGACTGGCCTTTACAAATTAAACTGACAGAAGACAGATTGTTGGAAAGGAAATTTACTTTGCATCTATACAAAAGAGTCATAGAAAAAGAAGTAAAAACCCAAAGAAATGCTTAGGCTTGAGAGTTCATATATCATTTTTAAAAAATTAATTAATTAATAATTTTTTTAAAAAACTGTATTTTTTCCTTTTACATGCCAAATCCAGTTCCCACTCCCTCCCTTTCTCCTGCTCCCTCCACATTCCCCCTCCATCCCACCCCTCATTCACTCCTCAGAGAGGAGTCAACAAAGTCCAGCACATTGCTTTGAGGCAGGGCCAAGGCCCTCCTGAGTATATCTAGGCTGAGCAAGGTATCCCTCCAGAGAGAATGGGTTCTGAAAGGCCAGAACAGGCAGTAGGGATAAATCCTGGTCTCACTGCCAGTGGCCCCACAGTCTGCCCTACCCATATACCAAAGGGCTGTATGTTGTGGTAAAATAAGACAAAGGAAACCAAGTTTGGGCTTCTGGGGACAGTAGAGAGTGGGAAGCTGTATAGATGGGAAAGTTATGTAAGATATATCATGTCATTCAAAGCCCACTCTTAGTCAGTCTGACCTGATCTGGAGTTGGATTAGCCCACAGATGAGCAATGGTGAGTGTTCCCTCATAAGCCTGGAGGGGCACAGAAGTGATGTCACACCATCCCTGCCTTGCAGTAAGTAGGTGCTAAGTGAGTGTTTCAGACAAGGCCCTCAATTACAACACTACCTTGGGTATGGTTAGTCAGTGTTCATGACTGTAACAAAAGTGACAGTTTGATGGAGAGAGTCAAATTAAAAGAGGAACGTTTTATTTTGGTGTATAGATTCAGAGTTTTCAGCCCATGCTCTTTGGGCCACATCTCTGTGAGCCTGGAGCTGCACATTATGGTACTTACTCCAGCCAGGGAGCAATCAAGGAACTAGAGGAAGAGGTGAGGGTTCAGATATCCCCACCAGGGGCACATTTCCAATGATCTAACTTCCTTTCACTAAGCCCCACCTCTTAAAGAGGCAACCACCCTTAGGCAATGCCTTTAGGGCATGGATGTTTGGGGAAGTCATTTAAGTTCTAAACCATAAGAGTGGAAGTGGAGTGTGCATAAATCCCTATCAGAACGTGAAGCCTTCCTTCCTTCCTTCCTTCCTTCCTTCCTTCCTTCCTTCCTTCCTTCCTTCCTCCCTCCCTCCCTCCCTCCCTCCCTTCCTTCCTTCCTCCCTC
>NC_022018.1:29152338-29178011 GCF_000317375.1 Microtus ochrogaster
TCCTTCCTTCCTTCCTTCCTTCCTTCCTTCCTCCCTCCCTTCTTCCTTCCTTCCTTTCTCTCTTTTATTGTTTTTATTAAGCTATGTATTTTTTCTACTTCCCTTCCTTCCTCTTTCTTCTCCTTCTACCCTCTCCCATGATTCCCCATTCTCCCAATTTACTCAGGAGATCTTGTCTTTTTCTACTTCCCATGTATATTAGATCCATGTATGGCTTTCTTAGGGTCCTCTTTGTTGTCTAGGTTCTCTGGGATTGTGAACTGTAGGCTGAATATTTTTTTCTTTATGTCTAAAAGCCACTTATAAGTGAGTACATATGATATTTGTCTTTCTGGGTCTGGGTTACCTCACTCAATATGATGTTTTCTAGATCCATCCATTTGCCTGGAAATTTCAAGATGTCATTTTTTTGACTGTATAGTACTCCATTGTGTAAATGTACCACATTTTCCTTATTCGTTTTTCAGTTGAGGGGCATTTAGGTTGTTTCCAGGTTCTGGCTATGACAATGTTACTTTGAACATAGTTGAGTACATGACCTTGTGGTATGATTGAGCATCCTTTGGGTATATACCCAAAAGTGGTATTGCTGGGTTTTGAGGAAGGTTGTTTCCTAATTTTCTGAAAAATCACCATATTGAAATCCAAAGGGACTGTACCAGCTTGTGCTCCCACCATCAATGGAGGAGTGTTCCCTTTACCCCACATCCTCTCCAGCATAAATTGTCATCAGTGTTTTTGATCTTGGCCATTCTTACATATGTAAAATGAAATCTCAGAGTTGTTTTGATTTGCTTTTCTCCAATAGCTAAGGATGTTGAACATTTCCTTAAGTGTCTTTCAGCCATTTTAGACTCCTCTGTTGAGAGTTCTCTGTTTAGGTCTATACCCCATTTTTTTTTATTGGATTTGTTCTTTTGATGACCAATTTCTTGAGTTCTCAGTTTCATGAGGTTCCATTAATTAATTATTTCTCTTGGTGTCTGTGCTACTGGGGTTATATTTAGGAAATGGTCTCTGAGGCAGGATTTCTTTATGTAACACTGTATGTTTGGAACTAGCTCTGTAGAACAGGCTTACCTTGAACTCACAGAGATTCTCCTGCCTCTGGCTCCTGAGTCCTGGGACTAAAGGTGTGTGCCATCACCACCCAGCTCACATGGATCATTTCTTCGGGGTTAATTTGAATTCCCAGTGCCCTAGCCTTCTCCAGCCCTCTGGTATAAAGAGGCCCAGAGGCCACATCAAGGCTGTGACCTTGCATCTGGAGTAACAAAGGGGTAGGGATGAGCTCCATTTACACTGGTAATCCCCGTAATCCCAGCACTCAGAATGTGGAGGGAGGAGAATCAGAAGGTTGATGCAATTTTTAGCTATTCGGCGACTTAAAGGCCAGAAAATAAAATCCTAATTTAGGCAGTGGTGGTACATGCCCTTAATCCCAGCACTTGGGAGGCAGAGGTGGATAGATGTTCAAGTTCGAGATCAGCCTGGTCTACAGAGGGAGTTCCAGGATAGCCAGGGCTTCACAGAAAAGCCCTACCTCAGAGGAAAAAAAAAAAACAACCTGTCTCAAAAAAAAAAAAAAAAAGAAAAGAAAAAAAGAAAAAGAAAGAAAGAAAAGAAAAAGAAAAACAAAGGAATGACAAAATTCATCTTAGAGGAGTAATTTTGACAGTGTTTGTAAATTTCTTTGAAGTTTTATTTATTCGGTTTAGATTTTGGGGGTGAGCTTAGTAAATTATTTTAACTGTAGTCAACTTACATAACCATTGTAGCTCCACCTGACTGAAATTAACGTTCTCTGGGGTTTTATTTGTTTTTGTGGTTTGGATCTATGATTTCGGGAAAGAAGAGTTGCTGGACTTGTAACCTTCCTGTCTTCGACTCCTGAATGCCGAATTGCAGGTGTATACAGCCTACCCGACTCTTAGTGCTCCTCTTAATTGGCAGGCTTTTTTTTTTAACCTCTTTGATCAGTAGGCACTTTTCATGCATTTTAATTATTTGGTAGGTTCTCCGTGTCTGAGACAGTGAATCATACATGCACCGCTGACATTTAGCTGAGCAGAGCTGAGCTGAGCCTTCTACTGGAATTGTCTCTGGCGAAACAGCTGTGGTGAAAATGAAGGTAATTAAACTGAAACAAAATTTCCCCCAATGTTCCAAGCCACTAATCAGTAAACTGATTTGAGAGAATTGTTCTGCGTGTTTTGAATTCTGTGTATGGAACAGTCTGCTGTTTTCATTGGATTACCCTAAAATTCATATCTTTATTTTTCTGTTTTTCCTTTCTTTATTTCCAGGCTGTTATGTAGCCCAGGCTGGTTTCTAATGCAGTTTAATCCTCCTGCCTCTAGCTCCCAAAGCTAGGATTATAGGTGTACTCCACCACCACACCAAGTTTATGCCGTGTCGCCACGCCTCCGGGGCTTTGTGCATGCCAGGCAAGTGCTCTACCAATTAACTGAGCTACACCCCTAGTGTCTGTATCCATTATTGACAGGCCTGGTGACTCAGTCCCCATCCAAAGTCCCTGTGTCACATCTCCTCCTGGCAGCCTTTCCAAGGTGGACCTGGCACACTTTCAGTGCTGAGTGAGGCTTCTCTGAATGGACTCTCTTGTTCTTCCTACACTTCTTAGCCAAATAAAGAAAAGCTCCTCAGACCTAACCTAGACTGTGAAGTCTCTGGCATGTTTGCTGTAAAACAGCCTTCTCCATGCACGTACTGTTACAACAGGTCCCCCCTGGGCTCCAGTACCTGTAGGCACGCTCTCTTGTCTGATGGGGATGGATTTCAGAATATTGTCAAGGTTAAAAGGGGCTGTAAGACAGATGAACTCAACAAGGAGGTGAGTTTTGAGAGGAGAGTGGAGAAAGGGGCTTCATTCTTGTTTCCTAGGGTTTAAGAGCCATGACTATCACCATCCTTGTGTAAACCTCCATTCCCAGCAGGTCACTCCTTGGTTTAGCAATGTGGAGATTCTACACTATGTGGGATAGATAAAACTTAGATGTCACACCAGCGGGGTGTGGTTGTGTAAGCCTCGATTGCAGCACACTGGTAGTTGAGGCAGGAGGACTGAGAGTCTGCGGTTAGCCTAAGACTACACAGAGGGAATATCAAAGAAAATATTAAAGGAGGGGGGCAGTCCGATGGCTGGGAGGCTAGAGATGCTTGCCAGCAAGCCTGGAGACCCGAGTCAGAGCCCTGGGATCTACAGTGTGAAGTGGGTGCTGTAAGCTGTCCTCTGTCCTTCGTGAGCACACGCTGTGACCCTGGGGCACCCTCCCGATAAACATGTGAAATACAAACAGACATAATAAATCATACAAATCGGACTGCTTGGGCCCATTCATAGAGTTTCAGGCTGTTGTTTTCACTCCCCACCCCTGAAATTCTTTGCGTGTGTGTATATGATCTATATGTTTGCCATATATGTGAATGAATCTGAGTGCCTGTGGCTCTTGCAGAGACCAGAGGAGGGTAGCAGGAACCCTCTTCTATCGTGTCCGTCCTGTCCCTCTGAGGTGGAGTCCCTCACTGAATGTGGCGCTTTCTTCCTTTACCTAAGCTGACAGCCAACGAATCCTGGTGATCTTGTCTCCACTGCTCTCAACGGGAAGGTTGCAGGCACGAGGGGGATGATATTCAGCTTTTGTGTTGACGCTGGGATCGAAACTCACACGTGGGCAGCAAGCATTATTAACTACTGAGGCGTCTCTCCATCCTCTGAATTATTTTTAAATATTTTATTTTTTATTTTATGTGTGTGTGTGTGTGTGTGTGTGCGCGCGCGCGAGCACCCAGATGTATGCAGGTGCTGTGGGGGCCAGAAGAGGATAATGAATCTCCTGAAGATGGAGTTATAAGCCTTTGTGAGCGACCGCTGTGGATGCTGGGAATTCAGTTGCGTTTCTCTGGAAGAGCACCAGGCGGTCTAACACTGAGTAATCGGTCCAGTCCCTCAACTCCAGCAGATGTTCCAGATTCTCAGGAACACCAAAATAAAATATTCTCTTTTGTTTCCTCTGAAATTGTAAGGTCATTAAATGTGGCTGTCATATCCTGCGTTCCCTAAGAGCGGATACAGTCGTCCTGTAGGGGGCGAAGATGAAGTCTTTCCTCGCGTCTCCACCCTGCTCAGTCCACAGATGACCTCACCTTGCCCCTCCCTGGGTTTCTCTCTGTGTTGACAAAGATCTGGGAAAGGGTCCAAAGGCCACTTCTGCAAGCAAGTTCTTGCTTATCTACAGGTGTTTACTATCTCCAGGGATGTACAGCTGCTCCCTCACCCCAGGTGCTCCCGCCTCTACACTGGGGGTGCTTACTATCTCCAGGGACGCATAGCTGCTCCCTCACCCCCGATGCTCCCAACCGCTCCCCGTTTCAGCTCAGGCTTTCCCAGTGCCCCTGTCATTGTGCTATGCTGACTTAAAAACATCACAACAACTTGGTGGTTAGGGGAAGAAATCAGAAATCCTCAAATCTTGGTGAAGCTACTCGCTGGCTGACAGCTTCGAGTAAGTCTGCGAGACTCCTGTGCCTCAGTTTACTCATCTGCTAAACAGGATAAATGTCATAGGCGTTAGTGTTGTGAGGACAGCCGCCTGTCATTATTGAGTACATGGAAACACCCAGAAGCTTTCAAAAATTGCCACCCGTGTGCCCACCCCTAAGCTGACCCCCCCCCAACAGTGGGTATGGGAGAGGCCTGGGTGTGGTTGTCTTTTTTAACCTCCCCAGGTGCTTGCTCAGCCAAGATTAAGAAGCCAAGATTGAGACGTTCTGCTCTAACTTGCCCCTGGAAACTATGACTATACTAGGCACTCCCCCACAGCCAGCCTCTCTCTCTGTTCCCTGGGCAGGTTGCTTCCAAGAGGATGGAAAGAATCTATGGGGCAAGCGTTCAGCCGCATAGCTCTCTAGTAGTGGGAGGCCTGTGAGTTGGCCAAACAACTGTGTTGAATCGCTTTGGGAGTATAGGGTGTTGTATTGGTGACCTGTAGCTGATGCCCATCCACCAACCACATGACGACAAATTTGTGCCTGGCGTTTTCACAAATCCCAGAGTTCTGTCTTCATATCCCAGCTGACTTCCCACCGGAACCGGCATCGACGCTCAGTGCTCTCTAACAGCCGTATTTAGCGGTACTTTTCTTCATTATTGTAGCCTGGCTCATGGTAGTGTAGCGGAGGTGTTGGTGACCTCCATTTACTTCTTTGGTCACCCCACAAGTGACTTCTTGGGTGCTGTGCATTCTTCTGGGACTTGGAAGGCACTACACAAGCCCGTTCCTTTTGAGGGAGGAGAGATGCTTTGTAGCTATGAACAACCACATACGGGGCATGGGGGGGGGTGCGCGCAGGTTTGTAGCTAGGAACAACCACATGGTGAGGGCAGGGGGCAGGGTAAGTACCTGGTTACAGAGTCCGGGGCTAGGACTGAAAGCAAACAATTTTCTGAGGGGGTTACAGATGAGGCCCAGGGTGGAAACTACTACAGAGAGTCTCAATGGTCAGACGCAAGGAATTCTCAAATCTTGATAAAGCCGTTGACCAGCTGTGTGGCCTTGGGCAGGTCAGTGGCGCTCATGTGCCTCAGTTTACTCAAATCTTGACCTTACGCGGAGGCAATAAGCAAAGAGAGGGGTAAGGGTGGTGTGGACCTGTAGTATGTACTCTGCCATTTCTGCGTACTGTGAGAAGAGACGTTTCAGCCGGCAAAGCGCTTGCTGCCAAGCCTGAAGATCTGATGTTCAATCCTTAAGACTCATATGGTGGGAGGAAAACACTGACTCCTGCAGGCTGTCCTATGGCACAGTGCACGCCCCCTTCCTCCACACTGTGCACCCAAAATCAATAAATAAGCATGCAATGAAAATCTATAGACTGATCAAATACATAGCATATCAATTACATTTCTTGTCCTTCTGACAAAATGTCCCCCAAAAGCAATGTAAGTGACCAAGGATGGGTTTGGGCTCACGCAGTCCATTACGGAGGGGAAGGTAAGAGAAGGCTCTGTGTGTGATGTGTGAGCATCTGAAGCCGAGAATGCAGATGCAGGTGGGAAGCCTGGCTGTGTGACTCTCCACAACCTTCAGAATAATGCTAGGAATTGAAGACCAGGGTTCAGAACATTAGTTTTGGTGGGAAGTCTAAATTCAAGCTACAGTGAAACTCAGAGCCTCCTGCATGCTAGGTACATGTGCCTGCATCTGAGCCGATGGATACTTCCTTGAGGCTAGAGGAAGTGAAATAGCATGAAGCTAGCCTGGGGGGGCGGGGGCTGCTTTAGTAACCTGTGGCTATGAGAGCTGAGAATGAGTCAGAGGTAGGGCTTCTAGGAATGGGCTGATTTAGTAATCAGCTGAGCCCAGGGGAGCCTCTGGAGTTTGGGAGGAGGTGAGTGGGTCTAGACATTGAGGGACCAGGCTGAGCCCCACCCCAGCACCCACAGCTCAGGTCAGGTGTTACTGCCACTGTTTGCTGTCCTGGCTAACAGGACACGTGGCCTCTTGCCTCATCCGATGGTGAAAGCTCACAGAGTTCTCAGAAGCCTGTAGCCGCTGAGCAGCCAATGGGTCTCTTGTCCAGTTTTTTGATAGAAACAGGGCAGAACGTACTGTTTCTAAGCCTTTGAGTCAAGCCCAGGATTTCCCTGGTGCTTGGACAATGTTGGCCAAGAGCTGGGAGCGTGGGAGACACATGTTCCTATACTCAGTTCAGGGGAGCTGGCTCTCAGGCAAGCCTGTCTCATCTCTCCCCACAAACCCAGGGTTTTCCAGCTCTCCTTCACATCCTACCCAAACAAGTTCCGAATCCCTTACTCTCCCCTTCCCCCAACCCAACATCCTTAGACGTCAAGGGGAGTTTCTGAGATATTACAGGCAACTGGTCTGTGGTAAGCTGACCAAGGAGAGCTAAGATTCAGGAGTTTTCCCAAACACCAGGACAGAAAGCAATGCCCAGCACAGAGAGGTGAGCCGGTGTGGGAGGGGCAGTGAGCTCCCCACCACCACCTTCCTCCTCCCTCTGTCTCTTTGTTCTACTTCTTTGCTTTTCTTCCCTCAGCAAAGACTCCTGCAGCCATTAAAGACAGCCACCTGGGGTGGCTAGGCCCCAGGGATTCAGGAAGAACTCCCTGCGGGGGAGCTGGACACAGTACAATCGACTGGAGCTTGGCAAAACTACCAAGATAAAAGTTGCAAATCGATACTGTTGTTGGACTTTTGGAGACTTCTGGTGGTCCCACGCTGGCCTCAAACTTGTCATGTATCCCCGGATGACTTGGAGCTCCCCACCTCTACTTCTTAAGTGCTGGGGTGAAGGTGCCACCATGCCCAGTTTCTAGGGTCCTGGGGACTGAACCCAGAACCTCACATTTGCTAGGCGAACACTCTAACAACTGTACTTACTATACATCTCCAGCCCCTCGGCTAGGTCTTAAAGCATCTAATTGCTTTTGAGACCAGGTGGGCACTGCTGGCTTAGGGGAGTCAGAGTCTGGGGATTTGGGGCTGCACTGCACTTTGTTTCTATCCAGTCCCTCAGAGAAGGTGACCAAGTAGAATGGTGTGACTTTGAGAAGAGTCCCTGGCTGTGTGTAGGTGGGAATGGGGTTACAAGGCCTTTAAGCTACCTAATCCTTTTTTCAAGCGCATTGACATCCTAGTCTGAAAAAACTGCCATTAATGGTATCCAGAGGGCTTGTAAAAGATGAGTCTCCTTTCCAGGGTGATTATCAGGGCAGGTTTGTACCTAGTTCAGCCACACCCTTGAGGGTTGGTCTCGTTGGGAAGAGGCCAGGCAGCCTGACAATCTGGAGGACTCTTATCCAGGCTGGCCCAGAGGGTGAGCTAAATCATCAGGAGGGGCGAGGGTGAGGTGTTCCCTGATGCCTCGGGTTCTCTGTTTTAACTGGCCTCCCCACCAGGCTCCTTCTTACCTCCCAGATCTCAGCATAAATGCCAGCCCCTCTAAGGAGAGCTATTATCTTGTCATTCTTTACCACAACGCCTTCCTTACCTCTTTCTCACTCTGCTTTTCTTCTTGCTCCTCACCGACTTTCTCACTTCCACCAGCACGTGAGGGATCGCAGCATTGGGACAACTGGTCTGGCTGACTCAGTTTATCCCAACACCAAAGGTTCTGCTCTGTGTGACAAAGAACTCGGAGATCTTTGCTCTCAGTTCTGGGCACAAGTGAGTCTCCCGAGCCTGTCCAGTCAAGAATGACAAGAAGACCTACTGTGTGTGCAGCAGCGTAGATCTGAGAGGCCATTCGGCCAACACCTTTTGAGAAGACCTGCATCACAATAATGGAACGGATTGAAGAGCAGCTAGCTGCCTTTGAGAGTGATGCCTGCCTGCTCCCAGGAGCCTGAAGGCTAAAATTAGGGCTTTGTGTGGAAGCTTCAGAATACTGCATTCTAAGTGAGCAGTAGGTCAAGGGTGTGTGGTCCCTTAGAAGATGGACAGGTGGGAGGGCCATGCAGAGATTTCAGCTGTGCCACGGATTCAACCATCCTTCCTTCTTCTGAGATTTGTAGACTATTTCAAGAGCCTTGTTTTATTGGAAATAAAGATTTTGCTCTAATTCTCAACCTTGGGCAGCCGAGTATTTACATCCATTTTGGTGTCTCAACCGTGGCCCTCCTTATGATTAATGTATGTTAGAATGGGATTTTTGTAACTGAATGCAATGGGTTCACACCTCTCAATGGAAACAAAACCAAAGTTAGGCACAGTTAAGAAAAGCAGAGAGTAATTTATTACCTGCAGCAGGTGAGGAAAGCGTGGGGCTCATTTCCAAAACACTTTCTCCCTCCCCCCCTCTGCTCAGTATCATGAAGGTCAGGCTGTCCTTAAACAGTCTACGTACCTGAAGATGACCTTGCATGGTGATCTAACCACCTCTACCTTCCTAGGAGTACAGGCACAAGTCACCATGCCTGGTTCATGTGATGGTGAGGACGGAGCCCAGCCAGGGCTTTGTGCATGCTAGGCAAGCACTCTACCAACGGAGCGATATCCCCAACTTGTATTCTTATTTTATAAATGAAATATCTTAGATTACACAACGATACACTGTGTACTCTTTCCACTGGGACTGAGAAGTCCACATCAACCTTGAGAAATATCGAGATGCCTATGAATGGAATTCTCATACTTGAGAATTTAACAAAACAAAACAAACAAAAATCAGGAAGAGTTTTAAATTTGCAGGGAAGCTTTATAAAAGTCATGTGTTTGTAGAAAACGAAGCTAGTTATTTTTCATGCTGTTTTGGTTGTTCTGTTTTTCTCTTTCCTAACATCCACGCTTCCCCTATCTAGCTGAGAATTGAGCTAGACCTGCACCATGCATCCCTTGCTAATGCTTAAGACCAATCATATAGTCTGACCTGTTGCTCTACAGGTTCAGTCTCCTGTGGGCAGGAAGGTGACAGAAGTGAAGAGAAAGGGAAGTGTTGGATAGGGGATGGAATGGGATGAGGTGTCACCAGCAAGCTTCAGTACAGGAGCGAGCTGCCCCGTGTGCTCAGAGCTTGATTGGCTCCAATAAACATTTCAAACGCAAAGATGTCCAACTGCAAGTATTCCAAGAAGAGGGAAGAAGAAGCATGTATGTGGTGTATTATGTATGATATGCAATTCAGGGTGAAGTTTGGGGAGAGAGAAACAGAAGGCCAGAATGCGTGCTCTTTTCCCAGCTAGAAGACAGTTGGATCACTGCCATTACTAACATCAACACACTGGTCTTGTCATGTTAGGTCTTGTTGCCTGGACCCACTCATCCAGGTGAGGTGGATGGTGATTGTCTCATCTGCTATGATCCATCATTCCTCAATTCTTCATGGTGAGGTCATGGATGACAGGATAGATGTTTATTCTGAGTCCCTTTAAAAACAACCTTGGTATTTTCATCTTTCTGATACTGACACTCCCAGGGATATAATCAGCTATGATTTAGAGAGCCTCTTTGTCCATTTGCTGTTGCCATCATAAAATACATGAGTGGGTTCTTTATAAGGAAGAGAGCTTTCTTCCATTTATGGATTTGATGGTTGAAAAGGCCAAAGTCAGGCAGCCACTTCTGCTGAAGGTCTTACGCTGCATCATAGCATGGTAGATGGTAGCGTGTGGTGGGATCATGTGCGAAAGCATTAGTGATGCCTAAGGAAGATGCTGAACATTTTGTGGCAACCCACTCTCAGCCCCTAATCCAATCCCAAGAGACATAACCCACTCCCTTAGGATGTGCATTAAGTCCTACTGAGCATGGTACCATGTCAGGCCTTAGGGAATTTTGTTTGTTTTGCTTTTTTTATATGCACATGTGTACATTGAATATGCATATTGTACATGTGTATATGCATGTTGGCATGTACGCAAGTCCACGTGTATGCAGAGGCCTGGAGTTGATGTTAGGTGTCTTCTCCATCACTCTCTACTGCATTTATTGAAGTAGACCTCTCACTAAACCTGGACCAGTGGTTAGCCTGCTTACCTGGGAACCCTTTGTCTCTCTGTTTTCCAAGTGCTGGGATGACAGGATGTCCCCGAGCCTACCTGGCTTTGTGCAGATGGTGGGGATCCAAATTCTGGTCCTCACATTTCCACTGTAAGAACTCTATTCACTAATCCTTTTCCCCCATCTTTTAAAGGGCTCATCACCTCTCCATATTGTTACACCGGGGGCCTTGCTTCTACCATAGGAGCTCTGGGCTGTAAACTACATTCAAACCATAGTAGAAAGCACAGCAGCAACTTCCTGCATCCAAACAGAATTCTAGCCTGCACTGATGGAAAATTTTCACATATGGGAGCCTGGGTGGAGGCTGGTCACCTCCATTGGGGCTGCTCTGCTTCTTTCTCTGCTTTTCCATGAGGCAGAAGGGGATTTCCTATCAGGAACTACTATGGTATCTGTCTCAGCCAGCAGGAGGGGATTTTGGAAACAGGGTCCTTTATCTCTCTCAAAACACAATGCTGGTCTCTTGTTCTGTGCGCTGGCTGTGGAAAAAAAATAAAGGTTATTTAAAGCGTGCACTTTCAGACCAGGGAATTGTGTTTTTGCATGTGTTATAATTATTGCAGAAAGTGTCGAGAGCAGCTGGGAAGGAGACATGGGGTGCACAGCTAAGATGGCAGCCCCGGAAAAGACTGCAGAGATGTTCAAATGCAGTGTTATCCTAAACTGGAGACATGTTCTCCTTGTGGTATCTGAGATGACCTTAGGGCTCTCGTGGGCAAACAGAAAGAGGAGCACAGACCTTCCCTAGGAAGTCAACAAATGCAGGCTCAGGTCCCATTAACACGATTTTACTTGCAGTAGCTTATTGTTACTCTTTCCTTCTATTTTCAGCAAAGGAAGCTGGTTTCCCACTTATAACAATGACATAAAGTGCTCATTTAAAATCCACTTCTTAAACACGGGAAGTGTATATTAAAAATGTCAAGGAGATAATGTATTTTAAATGTGAAAGTGTGATTATGCTACTTCAATAAATGAGCTTTTGAAAATAACCCTAATCTCTCCTGCTACTGAGGAAGGTCAAGGCCATGGTCACAGCGGTGACTGACCAGGGTCTCCTGCAGAGATCATAGCAGAAACAGGATGTCCACGAACTGGAACAGCTAAGGTCACAAGTTCCCCGTTTCTGTTCCTGGTCCTGCTCACTGTACTCTGGCTTGGCTCCTGCCACACCTCCAGCGAGGAGGTTGCTCAGAGGGGACAGAACACCACTTGCTTCCCATCCATTGCTCAAATCCAGATAAGAGGTCATGGTCTGTGTCAGGGGTGCAAGCCTGGCCCCAGCCACACAAGGGACTTCCTCAAGTTTCTGTTGCAAATTTTCTGATTCATTTTACCAAAGCTTTCCCAGGATTCCTTGAGGTCTTAGAACTGCTTTGTTTGCTCACCGAAAAAGTACGGGGAGCCACTTCTTATCTGTGACCTACAGATTTTCAGCACAGCCAAGGGGAACCAGGGACAGAGGGAGACTTTTGGGGCTTGACACTATTTGACCTAACTTTAAAAAGGAGAGAAAACTTTCTGTTCTTGAGGTCCAGGGGAATTTGACTTGAAGTTTAGCTTAACTGAAAGAAGAAGCTGGGGCCCATGTCCAATAAAACTCAACAGCTAATCGGGTCATCCGGCAACGTGTAGGTTCTGAAGCCAGGTGACTGGACGAAAGGCCTCCTAGAAATCTTACTATGCCCTAGAAGTCTCTCAAGAGAGAAATGTCTGACAGAGGTGGCTGGAGAGATATGTTAGTCAACAAAGTGCTGGCCATGGGCATAAGGACCTGAGTTCAGTCCCCAGGCACTGTGTGGAAGGCTGGCTGTGATGCTGGGCACAAGTAACCCATGCTGGTAAGGTAGACAAGTGAATAAGTGAATGCCTGGGACTCTCTCACAAAACAAGGTGGGTGGTACTAAGGAACAACACCTATGACTGGTTGGTTGAACACACACACACACACACACACGCACGCACACACACACACACACACGCGCACACACACACACACCTTCCTGTGGGAGGATGTGATTTTCTCCAAGGCCAATCCTTCTCCCCTCTTCCCATTTCCTGCAGGGGGAGGGGAGGACTAATAGCCACTCAAGGTGTGAGGCCTAGTATGGGGTGCCTAAGACAGTTTATCTAAATTTATGGGTTTCCCAGGTGCCTCAAGGTAACATTTGTGGAGGACTAATAACCTCTCCAGGTATGGAGCTGACACCCCTTTGAAACCTGAGCCTTGGATAGTGTTTCTCAACCTTCTTAATGCTGCGACCCTTTAATAAAGTTCCTCATGTTGGGGTAACCTCCCAACAATAAAATTATTTTGTTGCCACTTCATAACTGTAATTTTGCTACTGTTATGAATCATAATATAAATATGCAGGATATCTGAGATGTGACCTATGTGAAAGGGTCGTTTCACCCCCAAAGGGGTCATGACCTCAGCCTAGGGCCAAGTGAACTGCAGACTTTCCCAGAGGGATCCTGAAGGACAGGCAAGCACAGGGGCCATGATCATCCCGCGGGGCCTAGGATCTTCAGATGATAGGAGTCCATAGCTGAGCCAGTGTTTCAGGCCCATATTTAGTTGTTTGGATTTCCCTCTAGGGAAAGAGGTCACTAGGTTAGGGAGGTGGGAGCAGAAAGGGTTTGTGAGGTAGAGGGGGATTCAGTGATTCCTCTAATCAGAGAACAGAAGAAACTGAACACTCCTCGGTGAACTGGAGGGACAAATGGACAGGAAAAGGAGATCTTGACTGAAATTCTTGCAGTCCCATCATCTCTCATATGTGACCCAAGAAGCCAAAGAATTTTGCTTAAATTTTCATAAATTCCCTTAGTTTTCTACATACAACGCCCTCCTTCCGATAGTAAGCATTTTAATAGTGGTGAACCTTAAAAAAGGTCAAATAAGGTCTGGTGAGATGGCTCAGAGTAGAGGCACCCATTGCCAACCCTGATGACCTCAGTTCGATTCCCGGAACCTCCATGGTGGGAGGAGAGAAGCAATTCCTGCAGGCTGACCACTCATTGCTGGGCATGGTCACCCTGCCTCTCCACAAGAAATAAAATATGTTTAAAAAAAATCAAACCATGTGTAGAAGGACCCAGGAAGAAATGGTTAGAGATCAGCTTAAATTTGTTCCTAAAATGAACATGAACTTGGAATGAGCTGGCTTCGCTGGCCTTTTCCATGCCAATCAAAGGGTAGCTTTCAACCTGATGTGCTAGAGGGAATTCAAAGTCACCCTGGCCATCCAGAGATGAGCTCGCAGCAATGGGAATTCAAACTGAAGCTTAGATTGGAAGCCCCACTTTGCTATCTCTGTCTGTGGTATCTTGACATGCAAGTCACGTGTGTCTCCATCACAGACCCTTGAGGGGGTGAGGTTTGGAGAGTCCCTGTCAATCCCTTTGACATGTCCTTTAGGCTTCCCAAAGTGCATGTCCAGACTATTTCATCCATGAGTTTAGGTCACATTATTCCAACACTGATTTCAAAGTTCGGAGAAAATATCAGTTTTATAATAAAAACAATTATACTTAGGGCCACAAGTTAGCATTTGGGCAGTGCAAAGACCTAAAATAAAAAATAATAAAAATGATCACAGGCTCCCACTCGTCACCACATCCCCAGCTTGGCACCTATGCTCCCCCGCTACAAGTGTGTGTGTGTGTGTGTGTGTGTGTGTGTGTGTGTGTGTGTGTGTGTGTGTGGTGATGTCCTGGCAAGCAGACACCATATGGTGGACTCTCTGAAGACTTGGAGTTGAGAGAGGTTTGGCTGCAGTAGCCACTGACCATCTCAGGCCAAGATTAGAGCAAGCAGGGCCTTGAAGAGTCTGAGATGCTGTTGGGCCACATTTAGGGAAACTTATGTAAATGTAGTTAACTTCCGGTGTAAACACACAGTGGGGTGGTTAGTTTCAATTATCAACTTCTCACAGCCTAGAATCACCAGGGATGAGTCTCCAGAGACAAAGTCCAGGGCAGGGTGGCTTGTGGGCATGCCTATAGGTGGCCTGTGGGCGTGTGTGTCTGTGTGTGTGTGGGGACTGTCCTGATGACTGTAATTGATGTGGGCAGACTACTCTGCAAATAGAAAGCACTAGTCCCCAAACTGATTGTATAAGAGAAAGTCAGTGGAGTACTAAGAATGCATACTCTTATTTATCTCTGTGTTTGGATGTGACGTGACTGGATTCCTTGAGTTCCCCACAATTACAGAGTATAAGCTGGAATTGTAAGTCAAATAAACCTTTCTCCCCAGAGTTGCTTTTTGTTAGGGTATTTTATCACCACCACAGAAATGAGACTAAGACACAGGGCTTAGTCAGCAGGGAGCAGGGGTGGACGACTGGGGATTTCAGGACCTGAAGATGAATGTCAAGGATGTGCCTCTGAGAAGAGCCTCTTCAGTCTTCAACGTGGCTATGTGGCTGCCATTTACATGATAAGAACAACTTTGTATTGTTGCTGTATATTGAGGGTTAGGATGACCAGACGACTCTACTTTTGGAGAGAGACAGGCAGCAAAGAAACAGAGAGGGAGACAGAAAAATGGGGAGGCAAGGGGGAAGGAAGGTGGAGGAAAAAAGAAGCTCATTGTAACAAGTACCTTCAGTCACCAACTTGACACACATCTGAGAAGTCACCTCCGGTCAGATTGGCCTGCAGGTGTATCTGAGAGGCATTTTTTTCAATTGCTAATTGGTGTGGGAGGTCCCAGCACACTACTGGAGGTGTCATTCCTGGGCAGGTGGGCCTGGAGTGGATAAGAAAGGTAGCTGAACAAGCCAGAGGGAGCAAGTCAGTAAGTAATGTTCTTCCATGTCCTCTGCTTCAGCTCCTGTTTCTAGGTTCCTGTCTTAAGTTCCTGTCCCGACTTCTTTTCCTGATGGATTGTAAACTGTATACTGAAATAGACCTGCCTCCCCAAGTTTTCCTTGGTCATTGTGTGTAACACAGCAACAGAACACAGACTAGGACATGCTTTCAGCAGGGACCAGAGGCAGTTCCACTGTCTCTCAGGAGCCATATGTCCAGGGACAAACTGACTCCCTTCAAGGTCTGCTCACTGTTACAAAAATGTAGACAGATTGAGTACAGTTGGGAAATTTTAGGTCAGGTCAGTTGCCTGTTGGGACATAGGATTTGGCTCCCGAGGATTCAGGCCTCAGGTTTTAGGCCATGAACAACACCTAATAGATGCCTATGCAGCCTGTTCCTTTGTTTCGGGCCTCAGGAGACAAGGCCTCTGCGTCTTGTCCTGACATTTACTTCTTGTTCATTTCCTCTGGTTTGACCGGAATAGTAGGGGACTGATGCCTGGCTTTCTGTAGTTCTGCCACCACAGGTACAGCCTGGTATAGTCTTTAGGATATGAATTGTCAGCCCACACACATATATTATAATCAACATTACAAAAGCTTCATGGCTTAAAGCAATAATAAACACACTCTTTCTCTAACATAGTGTGGAACGGTTCCATCTTAACAGTTTTCATGAGCAGCAACTGAGACCCCAGAGGTGGGACAATACTGAAGGCTTGACTGGGCCTCCTCACAGTAGCATCTACTGGCTGGCTGCTGCAGGCCTTGGTTTCTCCTGACACAGACTTGTGCACAGGGCAGCTTAATGTCTTCATGACATAATGGCTGGCTTCAGAGTAGAGAATTAAAGCCAGAGTGGCAGCATTTCTTTGTGACTTGGACTCAGAAATCACACTGTCACTTCCCCACGTGCTGTTGGTCTTATTCTAATGCGTTAACCCCAGTGCATTGCGGGGGATGCACAAGTCTCTGGAGTTGGGATCCTTGGGGGCCATTGTGAAGGCTGGTTACACAGGGTCATCAGGTATGGAGGGCTGAGTCTTTGATCCGCTGGCTCTTTATGATATAAACTCCTGTTAAGGCGCAGCTAAAATCATGCAGCCTCTGTGGTTCGTTCAGGGAAGAACTCAAAACGTATTCTCCCAGTTAGGAAAAATGCTAAGGTGGAGATTCAGAAAGACCTATAAACTTGTAGGCTAGTAGAAGCAATGCCTTGCCTGAAAAATAGGATCACAGCAGTAGCAATGGAGACCTTGGCAGGGCGAGAAGGGGCCAGTAGAGGCATTGACCAAAGAGCAAGGGTCAGCTGGGTGCTGAGGGATGGGCAGATCACTGGACAGTGGGATGGAGAGATCAGGCATGACTTTCCCGGCTGGAGCCACAGAATGAGAAAAAACTCTGTGACCATCACCGCCCTGAGCCTGACTGGAGTTACCAATCTCTGTCTCTAGAATCATCTCACGCAATACATTTATCATCCTGTAAACCCAGCAGCTGCTCTTGTCTGTTGCTGCAAACGAGAAACTCATCAGAAAGCTCTGGAGTGTTTCCACCACGGCGGACCAGCCTGTCAAGTTAGAACAAAAGGGAATGACACAAACAGTTTCCATTGTGGAAACGACAGCCCGTGCTCCTTGGCTGGAGACAAATGTGATTCCATAAATCCGGACCCCTTCCGGCTTGCTCTCAGGGAGGGAGTGTATATGTGTGTATTTATAGGCCTCAACATTATTTTCCTTTGTTTTGGAAGAGGCCAGTACCTACTGGGACCAGCGGAGGTCTGCAAAGAGCACGTGGGGCTCACAGGCCTGCTGGGACGGGAAAGTTTGAAAGCTGTTTTGGGTTTCGGCCACCTCAGAAGTGCACTTCTACAAGCCATTGATTGGCTAGAATATATCATGTGCTCTCATTCCAGTGTCCAATATGCGAGCCAGCTCAAGGCTTGCCCTGTGGCCTGCTTTGTGTCTCTCTTAGCTTGTATATTCCTCCAGGGCAGTGGCTCCACTAAACCTCTTCCCTCAGTCTGGTGCACCGAGAGCCCTTAACACACTTCTGAAAGAGATAGAAAAGGGGAAGCAAGTGCAGGCCAAGGTCTGCCTCCCCACGCCTACTTCCCTACTGGCTGGAGTCAGCAGGGCCTCACCTGCTTCCCTCTCCCTCCTGGCTTATTTACGTTACTCTCCTCCTCCTTATTCTCCACAGAATCTCCATGGCCCCCAGGGTGGGGAGCTGGGAAGCTGAGAGCTGAGCTCACACCTGGCAGTCCCCCAGGATAGAGACTTGCTCAGGCCTGAGCCTTGGGTGGGGAGATGTGGAGACCAGCGGGCCTGCACTCTGTGGTTGGCAGAGGTAAACAATGCCAGATAACAGACAGCCTTTTCCAGCCCTGCAGCACTTTCAGCATGTGCAGAGAGGCCTAGTCCTGATGCCAACCTCCCCAGTCACATTCAACTGACAAGCAAGGTTTGACGTGCCCGGCGGGAAGAGAGATGCATTCAACCACAGATGGCGGCCTGCTGGCTCATGGCCTTTCCATGCATGCCTTCTACTGTGGGACAGGGGTGTGCTACTGATATAGTCCAGTCCCAAAGGGTGTCCTTGACCTCGGAGGTGACGTGGCTGCCTCCCTCTCCCTTCATAGGCAGGGAAGAGAAGGGAGACAGAAAAGCAGACATAAAAGCTGCCAGAACGGGTCAGCCAGAAACAGAAACAGCCCAACTCCTGTTCGACTCCACTGGAGGAGGGTGAAAAGGGCCACGAAATCTCCTCACCCAGATGGGATGCTGTTCTGAGACTCCCACGAAACCTCTCTCCTCCCTCTCCCCTGGTTGCTCTGTCCTCTGCCTTGAAGAACAAGTCCAGTCAGCTTTCTGCACATGAAAGGATGACCAGTGCCTTCTGGTTGTTCTTTCAAAAGCTTCGCCTAGCTTAGGCCCTGGTCTTATGGACAGAATTCCTTTGGGAGCCATGGAAGAATGAAGGCTGAGACCCAGACTACCAGGACAGGCTCAGATCATGGTGCTGAGCGCTGACATTTGGTTTTCTGTGATAATTGTACAGCGTTATCACAGCTGGGGAGTTAGTAAACAGAAATTCAGACATGGCTTCTGAATCTGAATAGTTTCTATTTCTTAAAAATAGACTGTCTTTTGGGGGCTGAGGAGGTGGCTCAGTGGGTAAAATGCTCTTTGTGCATGCATGAAGACATGAGTTTAATCCCCAACACGCATGTAAAAGAGTGGTGGCCACGTCTATAATCCCAGAGCTGGAGGGGCATAGATGGGTGATATACGGGGCTCTCTGGCCAGCCACACCAAATCAGTGAGCTTCAGCTTCAATGAAAGACCATTTCTCAGAAAATCACAAAATGGAGTGATTGAGGAAGATACTTAGCATTTATCTCTGAACACACACACACACACACACACACACACACACACACACACACACACACACACCACACGGTCATGTTTCAAGAAACATGAACAGGTTTATAAGCACATCTGAGTTATGTGCCTAGTACAGGGAATTCCCATATGCCCCTGTCCACATACATGCACAGCCTCCTTGGCACTGTGAAAGTGTTTGCTTTCACACACAGACTGATCCTACTTCATTATTGTCACCTAGAATCCATTATTTACATGAGGGTCTCCTTGATGAAGAGCATTCCATGTGCTTTGATCAGTGCGAGAAGTTCTGTATCGACCACTGCAAGCGAATCATGTTGAACACTGTCACTGCTCCATAAACCTCCCTTTCTCTAGTCGCCCTCCCTTTCCAGATCCGCTAATCTACTGTCTCCATGGTTTTGCCTCGTCTACTGTGTGATATAATTGCAATTTATCAGTAACCTTTTCCAATTGACTTTGGGCCCCTGATAGATCACACAACTTATGTTTCTTCGTGTGCTTTCTCATCTTGCTAGCTCGTCTCTTTTTAGGGTGGAATAATATTGTCTGATACATTTACTTAACTCATTTGCACCACAGTTACAAAATTCCAGAGGTTGGATAGTTTATAAAGAACACAAATTTGTTTCTTCTCATTCTGGAGGCTGTTGACAAAATGCAAACAGATCTGATGTTCTAGAGGGGGTTGCTGTTCGCTTTCAAGATGCCTCTGCATGAAAGTAACTACAGGGGCAGGAGTGAGCCTTCAAACTGTGTGTGTGTGTGTGTGTGCGTGGGTTAAAAGTCAACTGTAAGTGTTGTCTCTTAGGAATGCTTTTACAAGGTAGAATTTTTTTTTTATTGGGCTCTGAGGATCACAGTAAAACTAGGCTGGCTGGTTAGTGAGTGTCATGGATCCTCCTGTCTCCTCCTCCCCCATGCTCAGTGTTCACTACCACCTACCGCCTTTTTACATGGGCTCTGGTGACATGAACTCAGGTCTTCATGCTTGCATGACAAGCACTTTTCTGTCTGAGCTATCTTCCCAAACTCTTATTACAAGCTTTATTTATTTATTTATTTATTTATTTATTGTTTTTTTTGGAGACAGGGTTTCCCTGTGTAACAGTCCTAGCTGACCTGGGACTAGCTCTTGTAGACCAGGCTGGCCTGGAACTCACAGGGATTCACCTTCCTCTGCCTCCCGAGTGCTGGGATTAAAGGTGTGCACCACCACGGCCCGACACAAGCTTCTTTTAATTGGAAACAGCGCTCACAAGTGTCTCTCTCTTTGTGTATGTGTGTGTATGCATGCCTACCACTTGTGGGAGTGGGTTCTTTTCTTCCACCATGATGGTCTTAGGGATCAAACTTGGGTAAAGCTTGGTAGCAAGAGCTTTTGCCTATTGAGCCAGCTGACTGACTGGCTCACAAACTTTGAAGTAAAGACCTGAATCACCTTGTAAAGGCCTTTTTTTTCCCTTAAGGCTATCAAACTGGCCAGTAAGTTTCATCAAATGAATAACAAGAGATAAGCTCACAAAAGGGGCTGTTCAAGAAAAGGCTCAGGGGAGGAAGGAGAACTTGGAGAATACCAAGGCAGGCACAAAAGACAAGAAGAAAGTTCCCACAAAGGAGTCAGGCCCCTGCTGTTGGGAGGCAGGAGTCAAGGAAGTGTCTTTGGAAGGTTGTAGGCTTCTGGAGTGGGAGGCACAGTGAGTTTACACTAAGTGTAGGGGTAGTTGGAGTTTGGGGCGCTTGGACACAAGTGAGATGCAAGTGTAGTTGTGAAAGCTCAAGCTAGTGGGGCTGAGGGAGACACAGATTTAGGAGGCTGAGCCTCAAGTCCTGAGCAGTGGCAGCAGAGATCCCAGCTGGGAGGCATGCTGGTCCCTTGAGCATGTGCCAGGATGGGGCTCAGTTAACAGGCCATTTGCCGGCTACCTATCTGGACACAGTAGAGCAGGGTTGGGAGGACTATTCACAATGAAAACTTGCTAGACTCTACACAGCAGGACAGGTTGGGGAGAGTGAGGGTCTGGAGGGGCAACCAGGTAGCAGGACTTTGGGATCTGAATCTCGAGACAGTTTGGTCTCCACTGGTGGCCAGTGTGTAATGGGACCAGGAAACCAGCTAGCCAGCCTTGCTGACTGACAGCGAAAGACTCAGAACCAGTCAAATGGAGAGTACAGGGTTATACGGAAACCCCTCAATATTTCAAGAATTTGATTTAGCTCCAAATAAAGCTGATGCATTGTCGTTGTTTGATGTTCCTAAAGTCTTCGATTTACTGCCCACTTCCCCCTCTTACCCATGCACCCCATCTCTGTTTTGTTGAAGAAATTCTGATTTATTTTTCTTGGGACTCAATCAGGCTCGGCCTCAGCAGGACTGCTTAGATGCTGTGCCCTGTTTACCTGTGTCAGGCCCTGTTTACCTGTGTCAGGCCCTTTATAAGTTACACTGAGATCCATTATTCACGAAGGTACTAGACGGGGATATTACTTCTTCCCTTAGCCAGCTAGGCTCCTGCCGTGCAGACCTTCTCTTCCTTACCCATTGGTTAAGTGATAGTTTGCATAGGAAAAGGCAGGAGAGATGTAAACAGAGTTTACACAACTGTTTAGGAAATATTAGGTGCATTGAAATATTCAACATGGAGTAAAATGTTTAACTAAAACACATTCATTTTCATTTTGTGTGTATGTACATGTCTATATATCTGAGCACACATATACCATGATGCATGTGTAGAAGCCAGAGGATAACTTGTGGGAATTGGTTCTCTTCTTTGCCTCTATAGATCTTGGGGATCAAACTCAGGTTGTCAGGCTTGGTGGCAGGTGCCTTTGCTCACCGAGCCACTTCCGTGGCCCCACATTCGTTTTTTAAAGAATCACGAAGCTGTGGGTGATTCACTGTAATTTCATCCTAACTGATGCTCAGCTGTATTTAGATCTTTGAAATCAGTTCCTGCTCTTGCGGTTGCCAGACTGTGGCTCGTCGTGGGCAGGGAGAGGTTGATATTTATCACCCTCTGAGCAGTCCATCTTCCGCAAAAGCTGAGGACATTGGTATCAAATTCAGTTTTACAAAATAAGAAAAATGTACTTCTATTTTTATGTTATCTTGGAGGAAACCATATCTGGACCAGTCAAATGTGCCACAGATGACTTAGAAGACCAGGTTCAAGCATGGAAGATTATAGATTTCAAACAATTATTTACAAAGTGAGGGTAGGGCAATGCTTTGAGAAACTATGGGAAAGACAAATCCTCACTCCATAGGGTTCCCAGAGTCCTACCAGGAAAGACATGGGCAGATTTGAACATAAGTTCAGAGGGATTGTGGGAAATACCCAAGGCTCTTAAGCTGTATGTACGGCTACATGTTTTCCTGGAAACGGTCAAGATAAACAGGTTCTTAGTGATTTTAAGTTATCGCTTCATGAGTAACCACGGACTGGTTAGCTTCTGTCCATTTGACACAAACTAGAGTCACCGGGGAAGAGGGAATCTCAGCTGAAGAACTGCCTCCATCAGATGAGCCTGCCAGGTACTTCTTGACTAATGATAGTGGTGGGAGGCCCCAGCCCATTGTGGGTGGCGCTACCTGAGCAGGTGGCCTGGGTTACATAAGAAAGCAGAATGAGCAAGCCATGGAGGCAAGCCAGAAAGCAAGCAGTATTTCTCCACATCTGCTTTAGCACCTGCCTCCAGATGTGGGCTCCTGACCTGGCTTCCCATGATGGCGGATTGGGACTTGTAAGGAGCCCCAAGGTGCTTTTGATCACGGTGCTGATCATACTGGCAGAGAAGCAAACTAGAATACCATATGCACATGAGGTTTGTGTCTTGTGGTTGGTTGGAGGTGGCGTAGATGTGTGGAAATTAAAACTCCGTATTCAGAAGCTCTAGCTTCCCTCCACATCTAGGGAGATTCATATTCTAGTACATTCCTCTCATGGGAACAAGGTGCTCTGGACAAAGGGACATTAGGTTTGTAGGCTGAGCTATCACCTTGCTTATACATCTGAAATAAGTATTGTGTTGGATTTGCACACTCACAATATTAAACACAAAATAGACTTAGCTAGCACAAAAGTTGCCCATCAGGTCAGTTGGAAAGTCTTCATTGATTCCAGCGTGATCACAACTGCCGCTAGATAACTGGTTTCTCATTATCACTTTGTGTGCATACACCCTGACAGAGTGCTGGGCACCTAGGAAGAGATTATCCTTAGAGTAAGTGAACTCACTGGGGGGAGCTAAGAAAGAAACCTCAGCTTCAACTCTAAATGAGTTAAGGCAATGTAAGAGGACAGATACATTAAGATATGATTTATCATTCATGTACAGAGATCGGCTAGGTCATCATAATATCAGCATTACCAGAAGGGAACAATGGAAAACATACATGATCAGAGCTGCGTATGGTGGCATGTACCTGCAATCCCAGCACTCGGGAAGCAAAGGCAAGAGGAACATCGTATCTTAAAAGCAGCATGGGCTACATAGTGAGTTCTTGGCCAGTCAGGGATCCCCAGAAAGACTATCTCGGAAAACCATCACATATACTTGAATGAAAATGCCCTTATATAACCAAAAAATCCACGGCCAGCTCCCTCTTCCAGCATCTGGATCTAGTGAAATGATGCGAGCGAGGCCTAGTCACTCTTATTTCTTAAAGCATCCCTGACTGCTGGTGATGCTCAGAAAAGTCTGAGGACTGAGCCGAGGTCACTGAATGTCGCCCAACAGAGGAGCCGCTCCTGAAGAATCCTCAGCTCCTGTTATTACTGTTTATTTTCTCCCGTGAGAGAAGCAAAGCAAGACACCTTTAGATAAAACATCACTCCATTTACACCATCTGAACCACTTGATTCTCTAACTCCGGAAGCTGAACAAGGCCACTGTGACAGGAATTAAACTCCAGATACTCTAGATGGGACCAGTGCCTTGCTTTTGGGTGTTGCAGATCCCACACAGGTGTAAGAGACATATCTGAATTTGAATTTCCACAGTGAGGAAGCTGAGAAACCTAGACATCAGAATCTGGGCTTAATCAAATTAATGAAGACATTGCTCTTTGCTTTACTACTATATCCGGAAGATGTCAGCTGTCTGCAATACAATGGTGACTTCTGATTCCACTGTGTCCTTTAAGATCACAGGGCTCACAAGATTTCAGACTATTGTCCTTTCTTACTTATCAATGAATTTCAAAAGGGTAAATTATTTGGGATTTCCTTAACCATTCTAAGGTTTGCACGACCTACCCCCCCCCCAAGCTAAATCATCAAGTTCCAGAGGATGCCCCACCCCACAAATATCAACCAGGCAAGAAATGTTTTGGGTTATTATGTGTGTGCTTTTTTTAATTGTATAATTCATTTATACAAAGAAATCATTTGATTGTTCTATTTACAGCCTTTTCCAATTTTCATTTCCACTGGAGATATATTTCACATAATGGTTAACGATGACTTGAACTGATCGCCAGTTTAAATCTGGGCTTACATGGGACCTCCGTCCTCCTCCCTCAAAAGCATGACCACATTTCTAATACAAACATTTTTCAGTGAAGAATCACCACCTTCTTTTTGAAATGAAGAAATCCAACCAGAGTTAACCTAACATAGTCAAATTTCCAACACGTTTTACGGTTTCTTTTCAAATTCAGTATTTGCAGGTATGAGAAACCAAAGCAAATACAGTTCGCGCCCCCTCTGGCCTTCTACGACTTCCTACACACCCTCAGGTCAGACTTTTCCTGTCACCCTCTGCTCCTCTGGCCCAGCCAGACATTTTACTTTAGACGGACTTCTTTCCCTTCCCTTCTCTTCACTATTCCAGTCTCCTGCCTTCACTTGCTTTCCACACAACACGAAAACTTTCACCAAAGTCCTTCTTGTGGTTCCTCTCAGTAGTCTAGAGTACACTAAGTCATCCCGTGGCTCTTTACTACCCTGACATGATACGTTGTAAAAACTGCAGTTTTCTTAATTGGCTCAACATTATGGCTTGGTTTCACTTAGTAAAATTAATACGATTACACACACACACACACACACTTTAATCAGAAAGAAAAACTTTAAGGACATGCCAATTTTTAAAAAGGCATCAACGTAAAAAAATAAAAGCAAATACTAAAAACTACTTTACAATAAAAAAATTAAATAGTTGGCAGAATAAATGAATGAGAACTGAGGAATGTGAGGTGAGAACCTGACACAAGGCATTCCAGTTGACAAAACGGAAAACACACCAAGCTTGGTGACTGCTTTCCAAGGAAGCAGTGCTTCACTGTAAATGTGGAAATATTTCAAACTCAAAAATCTTCCATGTAGATTGTAGGTGTCATTATTAAAGTTTCATTCATCATTTGAGGTTTAACAAGGAACACTGATAGAATTTCAGCATTTACAAAACTAAGTTTGGCAAACACTGTAAATATCACATTTGGTTGCAATTGGGAAGTCAAGGCGAACCCAGAGTCAGGACAACACTGGTTTCATATATATTTCTTCTGATAAAAAAATACCAGGTTGGTATGTTCCAAATAATCCATGAAAATACCTCTTTAAAGTCTGCAATTTAACAGTAATCTGTATATCTTTAGCTGCCATTAACAACAACGACAATGACAATAACAAGGGGGAGGAAGGGGGAGAGAGTAAGAGAGAGAATCCCAAACCATGAACACATTAAGCTGGTACAGAGTAACCCTAGGATGCTCCCATTACAAGGAAAAACTGTACAAATTTATAAATAAACAGCCTTCCGCCAGAGAACACACATTTACACCAGAGTCTCTTTCCTGTTGCCCCCTGACTGGGCTTTGTCCCTTGCTCTTCGCAAGCCAGGCTGTGCTCGGTGTGCCTTCCCGCTCTTGGTGTCTTCTGTCTGCACAC
>NC_022018.1:29181136-29202392 GCF_000317375.1 Microtus ochrogaster
CTTCATGCAGAGGTATGTAAGCGTCCAAATCACCAAATATATGTGTGAGTTCCTCTTCTGACATGATAGACAACTTTAACATGGGATCATGGTAGGCCTATTAGAGGGGAAGAAAGCATCACGTAAAGAATGGGCATAGAAAACACTTGAGCAACCCGTCCTTGAGTACACCCTAGTAACTACATAGCAACGACATAGTTTTGGAGAGACTTCAGTTATGTTCATCCCTAAAGGCTTACTAGAGGTCACATTTGAAAAGCTGTGTTTCAATCTCAAGTCAGAGATGTATTCAGCAGTAAAATGCTTTTACTTTCCACTTTAAAGGTTAAGAAACCACCCTCTAGAAGCTGTGAAATGTCATTTGTAAGACTGGCACATGTCAAATGCCTACTGACCTTCCTAGCAAGCTTGAGGTCCTCGATTAAGTCCTGTTCGCCTCGGGACAATTCATATATTGCCTAAAAACATCCAGAAACACAAGAAGTCAGAAATGAAAATGATGCAATTAATATTTACAGTGCTTGATGTTTTAAACAGCTCTTTTAAAGAGACCTGGTCTGAAAATTCTAGTTCAAGATGCACTCTCAAGTAAATTTGCAATTTTTTCTATCATTTACCCACCAGAGTTGCTGTTACAAATTGTTACAGACTGGGTGGCTATGAACAATTGCTTAAATAAGAAAATTAGCTTCTATTTCTTCTGGCAAGACATTCATTTAAAAACTCTTTTCTTTCTTGGTGTAACTCAGTAAACACGGTTTGGGTACTGAGTGCCAGCATACCTCCTGACGTTTGATCTCTCGAGTGGTCAGGGACTCCTTCATACTGATGTCTAGCATCTCCGACCATAGCACACTACTTCTTCTCTTGGTGGGTGTTGGGACCGTAGACCTGCTGAATGACTTCTGGGCAGAGGCTGGGGATCTATGGTCACCACGAAGGGTAAATGACTTAAAAGAGGCAAATGAAAAAGAAAATGAGATTTGGAGGCTACAACAATTATCCTATATTAAATAAAAAACACATTATAACAAATTAAAACACATTTTTTGAGAATATTTCAGTATGTAAAGCATCATTTAAGTTTTAATCTAACAGGCAAAACTACTTATCAACTCCAGTTAGTTTTGGGGAATTAAAATGGTCTCAGAGGAGCCTTTGACAAAGGATCCAAGTGAACAGAGCTTATACAAACACTGCTCTGGTAAGATGTATAACAATGCAAACATGTTTGTACAGCTCAAAGGAAAACAAATTGTAGGCGTCTATAAAAAGCGTCCTAAGCACACTCTTCCTTCTCCTTTTTACCTGTATGGTTTGACCAAAGCGCCTGACTGCTCCATTTCTGACGGGAGAGATTAAGTTTGCCAAGGATGTGACCCGAGCTAGAGGCCGAACTCTTTTATTGCTTGGTTCCTGGGAAAACAAAACAGATTACAATAAATATGTGTTGAGGTGTAATGATTTCATACAAGCCCAGACAAAATTAAACCCTCTTACAAAACAGTGTTTGTATAAGACAGGGAGACAGGGAACTACAAAAATGACTGTTGTTCTTCATGTTAAACTAGAACAATACCAAATAACAACAGCTTAAGAAAACCAATGTCTCATTCCTGTCCCAGTATTGTATGATTCCATTCTTAACTACTTTAGCTGGAGGATCACCTTTAAACATGTCTGACACTGAATTAGGTCAAAGAATGCTCAAGCCCAGGCAGAGGGGAGGTTCAAAGGACTCCTAGGTTTGGACAGGCCTAGAATCCTGGCTCCAGCTCTTGTAATGGCCCAGCCAGAGCCTCGCTTGTCTGGGCTAAGAACCAGCAAAGCCTTTAAAATATCGCATAGCAAATATGCATTAATATTCATAGATTTCTAAACTTCACAAAGTTAGTGTGAGACACATGGAACATACCATCAGATGACTTTAGACAGTCACCGAAATAAGGAACTCCCAATAAGGGGATCTGCAGGGGGAGCATACATTGTTTGCATATGGGACCTTTTAAGTGTCACACATGATAAAATAATTTTGGTGAGAGTTCAGAAGGATAATTTAAAATTACATTAAGATCACCAAGGCCAGGCATGGTGGTGTACACCCTTAACTCTAACACTTGGGAGGTAGACTCAGGTAGATCTCTTTGAGTTCAAGGCAAATTTGGTTTACAAAGAGAGTTGTAGGCTAGCAGGGTTAGAGACCCTGTCTCAAAAAGAGATCATCATTAAATTAAAAAGTATAAAAATAACCTTATAATGTAAGAACGAACTGGGAGAAAAGTTTGAAAGTAGGTAGGAACTTAAATGAGTCAAACAGCCCAAGCGGCATGTGGGCACACACACAGAAAGCAACGCCAATGACCCAAGAGACTTCAAAGGGAATTCAACTTTGGAGGCTTTAAGAGACAGAGTTGGAAACCACTCCCTCCCTCCTCCAAATACTAACTGCGAAGCAAAATGTAAACTATAAAACCACGATGAGCTGAGAAAGAAGCCTTTCAGACGTGTAGTGAAATGGCACACACTGCATGACGGAGGACATGTGTGAATGTCTGCAGCACACATCTGTGCTGACTGAGTGACACACGCGTGTGCAGGGGCAGCTTGAGGCATTCCTTTCCATTTAGTAAAGACAGCACAAAGAGTCTCCTGTTTGAATGGAGATAGAATTACCTCACAAAGCAAGATATGCCAACATTAACCAGACACAAAGCAGCTGCCACGACTCTCTTGTGCTTTGGGAAGCCGAGGTTAGCACCTCTTCCCCGTTCAAAGCATAAAAATTTCACTTCCCAGTAAATCACCAAATCTTTAATTTCCAGTGGAAGGTCCTTAGAAAGGTGCACCTCCCAGGGAGTCAGAAAGTAAAAGTCCGTGTAACAAAGAGGAAAGGGATTTTTGATATTATAGTACTAAATAAAATTACTGATAGATTCTTATCTTTATAAGACTAGTTACTGTAAAATTACTAATTTCTTAGTAATGAAAAGTTCTATCATGTTTAAAGTGAAGGAGGCATAATTATGATTATTACTGTGCTGAGGACTAACCCAGGCCCTGTGAGTGTCAGGCAGGCGTCCTCTCACTAGAGACTTAGAACATTTAGACTTAGGTAACAACATGTTGATTGATGTAAAAACACATTTATAGTTTATAATTTATACAGATTTTGCTCATGCATTTCTTTAGGCTAAACATATTCATAGTTCTTTAAAACTAGATACAATCTCTCTTCTTTATAAAGGATGTCATTATTCAGTCTGTAAAGTCTAAAATGATTTATAAGGAAGTATATTATACTTGGTGGGTTTGGACAGATTGCCAAGAGTTCTAGAAAACCTGGCCTAGCCTGGGTGACCTGAGAAAAAACAAAACAAAATAAAACATGCAAACAAAAATGGCAAACATGGTGGAACAACCACTTGGGGACTCCTACTCAAATAAAGAAAAACTTTAATGAAAGGTAAAGTGTAACACTGGAAATGGCCTACTGTTAAGTTTCAGGATACAGATACTGTTTGAAGAAAAGAGCAAACATAAGAGTTTTTGTGGAGAAGTGAAATGGATTAGGAACTCAAGAGTCACCACAACAGCAGGGACAAAAATCCCTATCTTTAGGAACATGGGTTATAACGTGAACTGTGTAAATCACAAGCAAAAGTAGTTTTTCTTCTACAGGTCCAAGAGAACCACTTTAGTTATATGCATTTATTAAGGACATGAACATCTGTATTATAAGTGTTGTTAAACCCACACTCACCTCTCCCTATAGACAGGACCCAGCAGAGACATCTGGAGATGATAAAAGTGCACACCCACAGGCACCCACACATAGGGACACACAGACACACCCACACCCACAACTCCAAAGGCAAGGCTTAATTATATAATGGTGGTGACGACTTGCTTGGAGTACTGGAAGCTCATTACAGCAAACATAAACAGCTTAAAGACATCCATGGACACTGACACCATACACTCTCCCCTCAAGACAAGCAGCAAATCTGGGAACCTAAGAGTGTTAAGGAGGCTTACCCTCAAGGAACTTCTGTGGGCAACCTTTTATGAGGGCTAAGTTCACTTGGAAGGGAAAAACACTGCTCTCAGAAGTCTATTCTGTTTACACAGGTTAATCTTTAACCAACTATCTAGTTTAGACAGCCAGAGAAATCTGCCTGACCCTGGGCTTTTAAGTTACTGATTTTCACAATTCACCTCCACTCACTTTATGTGCTAAAATATTTTCTGAGTGTCTATAAACAGAAAATGAAGTCTCCTTTAAAGTCTGACTGGGATGTATCTCTATAAACACAGCAGCCTGGATGAAACCCTTCGTGAAGTGGGCTTTTGTAAAGTTTTTTACCTAATGATGCCATTACTGGGCATATTTTAGAGCCAAATAAAACTTTAAAAAGAATGTATCTCGCTTTATTCTTTTAGGATTGCTTATACATAATTTCTCATTTGGCAAGTACTTTAAAACCAGAAAAAGAATAAAAAAAGTTTTGTTTTTGTTTTTTTTTTTGAGAAAGATGAAGCCAACATTTGATCACACAGCATCCTCTCTTTACACTCAAGTCATTAAGGCTGTGTTGACAGCTCTAAAGTCTGAACCCCATCCCTGGTGATCTTAATGCTCCAATTAAAGGGGCGAGGAGAACACTGCGTCTCACTAACCAAAAGGCTCATCCTTGATGGCCCAAAAGATAGCTACTTTGAGTATTTCCAGTCATGTCCTTGTAAGAAGCACATTCTCTTCCAAGAAAATGCTTATTCATCTTATAAAACGTAAGTACAATCCAAAACCAAATAACAAAACTCACTATCAGCCCCCAAATAAAGCCATTTTCTGAAGATGGTAGTTTAATACCCCAAATGTATGTATAACAAACAGCTTCCCTGAGACACAAAACAAACTGCTCCTGCTTAAAACGGACAATTACATCTATTTTGGCAAAAAACATCACTGCCATTAAGAGATTTGTTGTTTAGTTGAACCCATAACCATTTCTACCACGTAAGTGAGCAGGCAGCAGGACACCGAGAGACACAATCAACTGCTAAGATTACATAAAATGCATAAGATAACTTTTTTCATAAACGTTCATAGAGACTTTTGAAAGTCAAAATGATTTCAAAGCAAGGCAGGCTGAGCGTCAGGGTTCCACTGGCTTGAATCTTCTTTCAGAAGAAGGGCACAGGGCAAACTGAACTAAGTACGTGTGGAAAGGAAAAGGAACACGAATCCCGGGACAGGCTTTACTCACTTGTCCACCAGTGTCGAGAGGAAAATATTCTTATTTTTACTTCCTCCCCTAAAGCGGTCCCTTAGACTTAGTAATGTAAGTTAAAAACAAAGACAACTCATAAAAGCACAGCCATATCAAACATGAGAAATGTTTACTCAGCGACGTATATGTATTTTAAATCTTCTTTGTATGTAAGCAGTACACAATCTAGCGATGTTACGTACAAAAAAGCTGCCTAAACATAGACCACAGTTCCTAAACACATTTCAGGCTTGCTTAAAAAGTTACACATTTTAAGATTTAATACGATTAAAAGTTTAAAGTAAAATTTTAAAGTCTTAGAAGTTTTGCAGATCTGTTTTTCTTACCTCCTGCTCTCTGAAGGGCTGGTTATTAACATCCAGGACTCGGATGGTCCTTTTAATGGGCAGAAGACCTCCGATCTCATCATGAGCCACCATGCTTTATAAGTGTCCCTTCAAACCTTTCGGGTTAGTCCCCCTGAGAGTCAGCCCCACAGGGCAGTACCTCCAAGGCGCCCGGGCTTTTCTTCCCAGTGCTCAGCCTGGCCCGGCAGCCATGCGCCCATGCCTCCTACCCGCGGTGGAGCTCCGTGCTTCTGCTAAGGCAGCGAGCACGCACGCAGACCTCAGGACTCCGGGGCGGGGCCAGGCGCCACGTGACTCCAGATAACTGCCAGAGGGGCGCACCTAGGCTGCTGCCTGAGCCGTGCAGGTTGCTTTGACTCAAAAAGGCCCTGGAACTTTTTGTTCGGGAAGAGCTGAAGCCCACAGGAGACCTAGGAACCTACCTCAGTTACTTCTCCAGCACTGTTAGAGACAGGGACACTCTTTCCTAAAACTAATGCCTTGGAAAAAACTAAGTACAGGTTAAAAAACTATGTAGCAAAGAGTTCTGGGTTTAAAAACTATGTAGTAAAGAGTCTAATTTCCCAGCAGTGCAGGCATATGAGCAACTGTAAAACTACCCGCTTCTTAGAACACGGTTCCCATGGTGGTCAGCGAGAGGGAGCATGGGGGAAAGAGTAATGGGAGAGGAAAGTATGAAAATATCACAGTGAATCCGTTACTTTGTGCAAAGAAAGTCAACTGAAAACTAAAGTAGTTCCTGCCCCCACCCTGCCCCCCAGGGCTGACACGCGCAAATACAGCGGACACTCCCAGTTCACTCTATTCCTGCTGGAATGCCCCGGTCCTGGGGATACTGGGTCAGTTAAGATTTTCAGGTTCAGAATGTCTACCACAAGACATTTGTTTGTTTCAAAAATTTTAAGAACTTGGTGTGAGAGATTTTTATTTTTCCTAAACTTATCTTGATGTGGCTCTAATAGTGCCAAAAGAACCATTACAAAGCCTTGCATTTGATAAGGGCCCCTTGGAGATGAGGTCACACAGGAGAGGCAAGGCTCTGACTTTGCAAAGACTTTCCTTTATGGAAGGGCAACATTTCTCAAGGTTGGTCCTAAGTTGAAGGAGACTTTCTTGTGTACTTGCTTTGCAGAGCAGGCTCATCCTAACAGCGTGCTAATATCACATGCTAGCAATCTGCAAAGCTATTTTTCTTAGTATTTACAAGCGTAAAATAACTTGTGTGAAAAAGGCACTATTCTAGGTACTTGGTTGATAAAATGTACGCTTTGTAGCTGAGATCCCACTGTGTAAAGGCAAAAGGCAGGTCACATGAAGAGGGATGGATAGAAGGAAGGAAGCTTTTGCAAGTTCCAAGAAAGCTGTGCAGCTATCTAGCAAGCGCCACTTGCGGCAACGCTCTGAGCTGACAGGCGGGTGGGAAAGCTCCCAGGGAAAAGGTGTAAGGCGGTGTTTCTATGGGGCCTGAATTCTGTGCTGCTTCACACAGGTTAGAGTAAGAGTGTAAGGATGAGAGACAGACCCTACAAGGCCACAGGCTAACAACAGACGGCAAAATGCCTTTGCTGGGAGCCAGGTTGCTAATATCTGTGTGGCTAAAAGTTGACTGGGGAAACAAGGCAAAGCTCAAAAGGCGATGCCAAGACCTCTGCCTAAGGCTGGGGTACTGGGAAAGAATGGATACATGCAAGATGTCAAACAATGATTGCCCACAACAATGTTAATTTCATTTGAGACACTGCACCTGAAGAACAGTGAACATATGAGTGTTCACAAGAACAGAAGAGCATGCAAGTGAGGCTATTCAGCCAGCATTTGGGACTGAGAAAAGAGGTTTGCATAGATTTACGCTGGAAAAGTCCGGATGAAAAGAACACATCCAAATGATATAACACCAGAGGAATGAACCAAGGGAAAGAGAATTCCACAGATGGATGTGAGAGACAGCAAGAAAGCAGGGGAATAAACAGTGCTAACCATAAGGAGAGGTTAAAGGAAGGAAAAGACCCAGGGATCTTTACTGAGGGTCTCAAGGGATCTGTCAGTAGGGACATGGGTAAATTGGGGGAGGTGAAGAATGAGTGGCAAATAGTGAGCACGAGACTAGGGCTGACGAACCTACAGCCTAGTGCCACCCCAGTTAGAAAGGGCCATTGCTATCCCCGAGGCTACCAATGTGGTTTTCCTGAGACAGGGTCACACTATGCAGCCACGGCTGGCCTGGAACACACTGTGTATATCAGGCTCTGCCTCTGTCTCCTGAGTGAGTGCTGGATCACAGCCCTGTGCTACCATATCCAGGCAACCATGAGTTTCTCACAAGATGATGTTATCTTGTAGTTTTGAAATGTTTGAACCTTGGAGTGGTGGAGACTGCTATCGTCTGCCATCCACTCGTTACTTGGTTATATCTGGGTGGCATGTGCTTGGCTTTAAAGCTGGATGACTTTTTCTATAAGATGCTTCTATAAGCACCACTCGAAGGTGCCTGGAGATTGTGGACTTTGAGGTAATGTCAAAGGTCTGTTTAAGTTCTTTGAGCTAATTAAATAGTTTAGGCCAGGACCCACTGAGTAGTCTGGTTCTGTTAGCCTCATCAGTTAAGAAACAATGCAAGTGAGGCCAATCCTATGGACAGAGAGTCTCAGGAGGGAGTAGAGGGTGAAGTGCACTAAGAGTTAGGAAAGAGAAGGCCAGGGAGTTCACATGGGTCTCTTACCCAATGTCTTCTCGAAACTGTTTTTCCATTTGTTCTGTCTGAAGTATGGCCAAGATAAGGAGGGGAAAGGATAGCTTTCCTTTCCTTCTTTCAGCTGGGGACTCAAGAGGCAAAGACCCAAGTCGCAAACAGAAAGTCTACATAGAGCAAATAGGATCCAGCAGTAACAGACCGCTCTAAAACAAAACAACAGCAAAACCTCTTGGCTCAGTCTCATTTTAAATGTGCAAGTTTATGGTCTAACCATGAGCAAGACAGTGAGGTACCATTCCCACGGGCACAATGTAGACATGCACGCGTTCACCTGGCAAAGATTACTAACCCACTCTCCTCAGTTTACTCAAGGGGCAAACTGAAAAGCGGTGATGAACAGGAGGGGCCTTCATGGTCCTGCCCTATAGCTCTATGCATGCAACTTTAGTTAATAATGCTACAAAACTCTAACCCCTGCCATCATCTGAAAGACTGGGAAGATGGGAATTTTAACTTAAGAAGCTTGTCTGAAGGTGTCTGGTGACTCAGTGCCTGGAGAGAGCTGCTCCTGTTGGACTCTGTTATGGTGTGCCTTTCAGACAAGGGGGCATACACAAAATCCTTAGCATATGTTCTTGTACCTACAAAGTATCTAGAAAGCATCAGCTTTAATTCAGTTCCATACTGATGTTCATTTAATAATTGCCAATACCTTACAGAGGAAGAGACCAAAGGCAAAGACGGGCACATTAGGTGATTTACAATAGCAGGGCAGACACAGAAAATTCTAGTTGTTTAACTTTAGGAGAGGTCTTATTTCAACCAACGCTCGTGCCTTATCAGGCTGCCAATAGCAAGTATTTCATAGTTCTTGAATGATGGCACCATGGAGGTGCAAGCTGGTTGAATTTTCCTTGTATGGGAAATAAGATCTGTAAACTTAAAACTTAACACTGAGTTCTCTAGAAATAACAACAGAGTCTGGTGAACAGGATCAAGTTTCTGATAAAATGACTGGTTTCTAAGGCTTAGTTATAGTCTTTGCTCTGCCTGGATGGAGAGGGCAAAGAGAAAGGTCACCCTGTATCGACTCTCGACAGAAAGGGACTGTTAGGTGTGCTTACATCCCTCCCACATGTAATGTTAAAAACAGAGTCAAGAAGTAAACTCAATCTTGAAAGGAACCACTACTTTTTGCTGTAAATACTGTTTCCATTTTCTTTTATCTGAAGCAAGCCAAGTTGGAGAGCATTTGTCACAGCTAGCCAAAGACCAACTAAGTTATCTGCTGCCCTCTATAGGAAATACTGTGAAATGCAGAAGCAACCTGCTTTTCTGAACTTGGTAATCACATAACACAGATGATTACATCAACAAATTTTTCTTTTGAAAAAAATATGCATATCAACTAAATTTATACCTCCATCCCTCATGTGGCTTGTATGTTTATATTACTAAAACATATTTAAATACTGTATGGTGTATGAAACACATTCTACAGGTCACAAGAAATACTTTTGGACCTTTTCTTACTGTAGGGAGATGTTCCATTTTAAATGTCTAGAGTTAAAATTACCAACATCTACCATTTATCTGGCTAAAATAGATAAGTTAAAAATAACACTTAAAATCTTACTTAAAAAGGAAGCACCAATCAACTAACGGGAACTTTTGAGACTAGTGTTCCAAAGTGTGAACAAGCTACAAACAAAAAAGGGCAGATGAATATGAAAGAAATGAGTTATTTGTGTATTTGTTTAAAAAAAAATCAGTGGATTAAAAAGACTGAGTGTATCCAAGCTTTACTAAGAATGTTGCTTCAGGAAAAAGCTCTGTTGGAATCAATTAAGCGCTACTAAACAAGACAGTCCAAAACATGTTTGTATCTTGTTCTTTGTAATGACAACACAAACAGCAAACGAAATGGGCACATATGCTGTTAATGGTGACTTTGTCTCAGATATACACGATAACAATTTCTAGTAAAATATGTCATCTCTTACTCTTGTTTTGAAATCTTTTATAATTCTGTATGTATGATACTTGTGTGCTCCCAAGTATGGGTGCAGAAGCCAAAAAAACAATTTTAGGGTTTGCTTCTCTCTTTCTGCCATAGGTTCAGGGGATCAAACTCAAGTTATCTGGCTTGAGTGGCAAGTGCCTTTACTTCCTGAGTCATCTTGCTGGCCCAGTAGGTCTTCTTATGCATTAAGATGCTGGATTCCTCCCATTTCCTCTGAGCCTAGCGCTAGGGCCCCATGACCCAGGCTGCTGTGTCTTCAGCCCTAGCTTCCTCACAGCATCAAGCCTCACCTGCATTATATACTGCTTGTGTCCACTTGTGCTTACGCAATGCTGCTGTGTGCAATTTGTGCACGGGGTATGAGGAACAGATGACACGGAGGGCACTGCTGACTAACGCATTAGGAGCTGGTGGCTAATAAGAGCTTCTCTTTAGTTCCTGGAGAAAACAATTCTGTGGTGCCTCTTACATGGCTCTTCAGTGTGTCCCAGCAAGAACAATTCTGCCTAGTGTGGTCATTAGCTTAATCACACACATTGCATGTGCAGTCTCCTGCCTCGCTGCCCCATCCTATTACCTGTGAACACATCTCAAGACCGACCACCTGTCAGCTGATTAATATTCATGGAGGGATCCCAGGTTAAGACACCTAGGGATCATCAATGACACAGTTGTGGTAAGGACTGGATCGAGATGTGAGGCACTACTGAGGGAGAGGTAAGACCATGTAAAAGTGGGAACAAATGAATAGAGGGCCAATGGTAGTTTTATGAGTTGCAGAATTGGCTTTTATTAATTTTTAAAAGTCCTGAATAAATATTTAGAAGATCCTTCCTAATGTTTCAGAATCATGGTGACAATAGCCAACTTCAAAGCCCTTGACACTTCAGTCTCTACCTTTAGACTAAGATCTGAAGCAGTACTGCACACTAGGAATGGACAGAGAACAGCCATTAGCTAAGGAACTAACTGTTGCCATGGTGGCTCCCTCTATAAACAATCAACTAATTCGTGCTTCTTGTGGGAATGTGGTGAATAACAGTAAATCATGGTAAACTTATGTGCTATTTCTTACTCCACCCATGTGCAAAATGCTCAGTCTTACTGGGACAGATCCTTTGGCATTTGGTCTATGATTATTAATCTACTCTGTGTTCTTGGAACCTCCATTCGTATGGATGACCACAAGCAATTAGTTTTTATGAGGGAAGGACAGCAGTTCATATTTTCTTTCATGTTCTGAGGTTGTTTTGTTGCCTGCCACAGATTTTGCAGTGACATGGATAGTACACAAACATTATGTTAGTCTACTATGCCAATAGCATCAATATTAAAAAGGCTTAGTAGCCACCTGTGGCAGGCAGGAGAGCTGGCCCTGCCCTGTGGCTGGGCAGCGTATTAGAGATGTCCCTGCTGGAGGGGGGTGCAGGTGAGCTGGCCCTGAGGGTGTGAGAGCAGGAGAGATGACCCCACCCTTCCCTCATATGCTACACGGTGGCATATGTGAGGGAAAGATGTCCTCCCTTGCCACTTGAGGCAAGCAGGGGAGCTGGCCTCAGGGGCATAAAAACGGAAGAGCTGGCCCTGCCCCTCACCAACTGCAGCATTTGGGAAAGCGGGCTCTGCACCTCACCTGGGCAAAAGCAGCAGAGCTGGCCCCGAGGGAGTGGGAGCAGGAGAACTGGCCCCACTCCTTGTTGCCTGCTGCATTGGGTGAGCTAGCCAGGGCAGTGTTGCCTGCTGCATTGGGTGAGCTAGCCAGGGCAGTGTTGCCTGCTGCATTGGGTGAGCTAGCCAGGGCAGTGTTGGAGAGTTCGCATGGGTGGTGACAACAAGGGAGAGCTGGTGGGCTGACCAACCCAGCTACCAGGGCTATGAGTTAGTGCACCCCAACATCCACCTTATCCATGAACTGCTGGAGCATGTAAAGAGGCTGGATCTGCAGATCCAAAGCTGTAGGATCTCCATGACACTAGACAACAACAGGATATCTAAGAGTCCCAGTGAGGGCCCAGTATCGATAGTGCAGCAGAAGTCAGAGACCTCAGACCAGACCAATGACCACTTGCAAGCAAAGATGTATGAACTAAAGGGTATACTGTGTGACTCACTGGCTACACTGCAGCTTCCATATAGAGATTTTTTTTTTTTGTTTCTTAATTTTTCTTTTAAATTTTATTTTTTGGGGGGAGGTTGCAAGGGCAGAGGGTAGATATGAAGGGATGGGGAGATGAATGGGATTGGGATGCATGATGTGAAATCCACAAAGAATTAATAAAAAGTTTTTCTAAAAAAGGTTTAAAAATCAGAAAGTGCTCTGGATGCCCTAGGAAATCAAACGCATGTCATGAAAATTCAGAGACTGCCATTGGGTAAGTTTAAATAGAGCCAATGGCCCGAGGCTTTCTGGACTCTCTCCTCTGAAGGACAGGCGTGGTAAGTGGCATCCACCACTTACTAGAACACGGCAGCAGGCAGGACCCAATATCTTTTAGAAGGGGCATCTGCTCTACCTGGGAATTCTCTCATCCAAGAATGAGATAGCCTGAAAGGTTGAATGTAAGTTCCTTTCAAAGTCTTGAGGTTTCAGTGGGACTCTGAGAAAAAGAAACCTCTGTAGTAGGCCAAGGCTGTGATTTAAACTACAGGATGCTAACCTAGCACAACTGATCCAGTCTACTGGGTTAACAGCAGACAAGAATGCTGGGTGATACCTCTGGCCATATCAGGAGCACTTCCAGGATACAAAACCCTAGGATATCAGAGCAAGAAAACTGCTACTTACAACAGCTCCTGGTGTGCTGGCGCAGCAAGTAAAGACGCAACGCCCCAAGGAACAGTGTCAGACAGAGTGAAGTTAAAGGCTGGGCAAGTGTCACGCCAATCTATTATATTACAGTCCATATGGAATCATGCCTGAGCAAGAGTACAGGATATTGGTAAATTATATCAATTCAAGATCCAGGCTACCATGCAACCTGGTATATTGATACTTTAACTGTAATTGGCGGTGGGGTAGTCAGCCATTCTCTATAACAAATTGACAGGAGATAAAAACTTGGGCAGCAATTCAGTGGGTTATCTTCCATGTTCCTGTGAGCAGAAACCACCACTGCACTGCATACACTGAGGCAATTCCTAAGGAGACGGGCCTAAGAATGCACTTCCAGAAGACTGAGTATGGTGGTCTGAATAAAACGGCCCCCATACGTCCACAGAGAGTGGCACTGTTAGGAGGTGTGGCCTTGTGGGAGTAGGAGTGACGAAGCTGGAGGAAGTGCATCACTAGGTGGTGGGCTTAGAGGTCTCAGAAGCTCAGACCATGCCTAGTGACTCCCAGTCCTCCTGATGGCTCCCGGCTGATCTAGATATAGAACTCTCAGCTCCTTCTCCAGCACCATGTCTGATGCGCACCGTCATGCTTCCCACCATGATGATAATAGGCTAAACCTCTGAAACTGTACACCAGCCCCAATGAAATGCTTTCCTTTATAAGAATTGCCATGATGTTATCTCTTTACAGGAATAAAACCCTAACTAAGACACAGGGCAATAAGGTACACACTCAGCTGTACATCCTATAGGACAGGGGCATAAGCACAGATTCTTACAGGCTCCTGAGCAGTAGCAAACATTCAAGCTAATTGGTCAGGAGCTTGAGAAGCCACACCAAAAAGCTAGACATAAGAAACTGTGAAAGACACATATGGATGGATACAAGGGAGTGGTCACAAAATGAGAGGGGCTTTGTTTTGTGTCAATCAGGGCTAGGGAATAGGAGGACTCTGTAACAGAATAATTTAGCTTATGTATCCTAGTCCTGATGCAATGATCCATGATGCTAAAAACTGGACATACAGCATCATTCCAAACAGGAACACCAGCTTATTCCCTTAGGATAGTATCTTCAAGGTTTGCCTGTGGTTTAGCATGTATCCTAAGTACCTTCATTTTTACGTCTGAATGTTCTATTGTGTGCATATATCGTTTATTTATCCTTCCCACTCATTATGGTGTAGCAATAGGAAGGTCCTGGATTGTGTGCCCTCTCCCTTTCATTCTCTTACTTGATGTGTTCACGGACTGGGTTTATTTATTGAACCTACTTTGTTCTCTAGCAGTGAATCCCACATAGTTATTATTGTACATAATCCTTTTAATATGTGACTGAACCTACTTTGTAAGTATCTTGTTGTGAATTGCTACAGATCATATTTATAAGATACTCGTTTATCATTTTTTTCTTGAATCATCTTCAGCTTTGGTATCAGGGTAATTCTGGCTTCAGAATGAATTAGGGAGTGTTCCCTTCCTTTCTCTTTTAGTCTTTCACTTTCTCTCTCTCTTTCTGGAGAGTTTGAAAAGGACTTGTGATAATCTTGAAACCCTGAGCATAATTTATCAGTGCAACTGTCTTGTTCAGGCTCAATCTTCTTACTGGCCATAGGCATATGCAGCTCCTCTCACTGCTGTTTGGGTTGGCATGACTAGGCACCTGTCATTTGTCTAGCTGATCGACATGCCAGTGTAGCTTCTCACAGTGCTGCTTTAACAATGCATTTACTTTCATATAACTGGTAGTAATGATGGCACAGTAACAGTTTCCCAGAACTTAACCAGTCTTTTATTTATTTTTGGCTAAGAATCATCATTTTCTTGCATCTACCTCCAGGTCTTCTTTACTTTCTTCACTAGTACCAGCAGTTGGCTTTACTTTATGGACCTTGTCACAGAGCAGTAATATTCTGTATTGTACAAGATGATAGAGATATATCAGTTATATCAAAAGGCAGATGGCACAGGGTATTTATCAATTTAAAGTAGCTAAATTCCTAGCTTTTGTATGACAGCTACCTTAAAACTATTCATATGTGTGCCTAGGAATATTACCAAATTACTTACCATGGTTGGTTCCAAGAGGTCATTTATCAAAAGAGGTGTTTGGAATGTTAAGTTGAAAGCTGCCAAAACATTATTTTCATTCAAAATAATCCTGTTTTTAAAATAACTCTCATTTACGTATTATTTTATTATTTACTTATTATTTATTATTTATAAAGGATATAATTAATTATGTTTAATCCCCAAGTGGAGGAGTATACTAATACTCAGAATGTAATTAAATTTTTAAAAGAGCCAAAGCCAGGCTCCCTACATATGAAGAACATAAAAAGAACTAAACATTCACATGGACAAAGATGTTTTTAAATCACCTCTTCTACTTAAAGAACACTTACGTAAAAATACAGCTCAGCATTGTTCACCAGAGAACCTTCCTTAGTAACAAAGTCAATGGCCACTTTTGACTTTATGTCAAAAGAAAAAGGCGAGTTTTTAGTTGGTAGCAATATAGAAATGAGAAATGCCTTTCAAACAAAACAAAGCATGGGGCAGAGGTGAGAGCACCATCAGCTCTCACAGAGGTCCTGACTTCAATTCTCAGCAACCAGGCTCACAGCCATCTGGAAGGAGATATGGTGCCCTCTTCTGGCCTGGAGGCAGACATGCAGGCAGAATACAGTATACATAGCAATTAAGTTAATCTAAAAAAAAAAACAAAAAACAAAACCCAAAGCAAAGCATATACCCCTTTACCTATAATATAGAAGAGTAAAGCTCTTTAGCAACATAATATATATAAATATATGTAGATATATGTATGTATATGGTTATGTGGTATTTTATCTGAAGAAACATAATAAACAATCAGTTACAGAATAAAAACAATTTTCAACATGAAAATTTAACTGCCATCAATATTAAATTAGTAATAAAAGATGTCCAAAACCAAAACGTATAACCTAATGATCATACTATCTACTTGAGACCACAGTTTTAGTTCATCTGACATTTATTACTTCATACATTCATCTGTTAGGTATTTGCTGATCACTGACTACATATCAGGCTATGTGGCTACATTACTGAACAAAGAGGTAAATAAAATAAAACAGACCCCAGCAACAGGACGGGCATCAAATAATACACATGATTACATTTAGCAAAAACAAAAACAAAACGCTGCTGGCAGAATACCATTTTTAATGTGTTTTTCTAGAGAGATAATTTTGAAAATGCCATATTCCAACTAAGTGGTTTTCTATTCTGGCTACTAAAAACAATCACTTGGACAGACAAAAAGAAAAGTAAACCCCACTCCCCAAAAGCAGGTCCACATCATCCATCTTCACTCTCTACCCACACCCTAGCATTTACTGACTGTCAAAAACTGGTTTATTCCAAGGAGACTAGACTTTGGACCTAGAACAGTTTTATATTAAAAGAGTACCTAAGTATTTTATATATAACTGAGTTTCAGTTTACTACTGGATGCATATTTGAAGTCCATGGGCACCTCTGACTTGTAGATTTGCTTAGTTTTTGTTTTAAAGAAAAAAAACCCTGCTTGATGTGGGATGCCCCTCTGTATGGTATGAACATGTTTTACCGGTAATGGCTCATAAAGAAGCTCTTATGGCTTATGGCAGAGCACAATATAAGTAGGCATGCAGGGAGAAAAGAAGGTGGAATCAAGCAGATGCATTTAGCTGCTGAAGGAGAAAGACTCCTTTAGTTTACCAGTAAGTTAGAGCCTTATGGTGAAACATAAAATAATAGAAATGAGGTAATTTAATATGTAAGAGCTATCTAGGAATATGCCTGAACCACTGGCTAAATGGTGTTGTAATCAATATAGTTTCTGTGTGGCTGGGAAATGAACATGTACTTTCTCTGATTACATAACGGTGCCCACATGTCCGAGGCTATCCAGTGTGGCCAGCCGCGCGCTTCTGTCTGGGTGCTTGTACATCCTCTTGGGTTAGAGGAAATGTAGCCGAGAGCACAACTATGGCTGAGCACTCTCCACGTGGTGGGATCAGGTCTGCTGGGCCTGCATAGCAGGGAAAGCACGGCCTATTCCTGCTGTCACAGAGACATTTCCAGGCCATGCAGTGTGCTGCATGGCAGTTTTAGCTTTTACTCTGAAAAAAAAAGGGGGGGGGGGCTTATGTGCTGCACGCTGCTTCCCAGAGTTGAGGTGGTGAGCACGGCTCCCACCCAGCAGTTCCAGAGCTGGCGGTGATCGTACCTCTGCCCTGTTAAAAGGCTGAAAGAGGCAGAGCCAGCCTCCAGCACCACCACGACCACACTGCTTACTACTTTAAAAGTGCTCCTTATCAGAAAAGATTTCAGATACACAATAGGACAGATCCAGACAAAAGACCTCTACACAAGACACAGTGTGTTTAAAAAGTGTACTTAGGCTTGGGAGAGAGAGGAAAATGAGCACAGACAGTTACAAAAAGAAATAGTTTTAAAAAATAAAACAAAGTCTTTAAAGAGACAGTAAAAGTAATATAAAAAAGCAACATAAAGCCAGAAGGTGGTGGCCTATACCTGCAGAGGCAGGCGGATCTCTGTGAATTCAGGGCCAGACCGGTCTACAAGAGCTAATTACATGACAGGCTTTGGAAGCTACAGAGAAGCCCAAAACAAAACAAAAAAACCCAAACAACCAAACAAACAAAAGATGAAGAATACACAAAGTCTGGATTATGTATTTCTGGATTGTGTTTTCTTCGAATTTTTTTTTTTTTTGTCTGCAGAGAGACATTTGATTCTGGGGGCTGTTAAACTAAACCAACACACACACACACACACACACACACACACACACACACACACGTATGTATGTATATGGTATCTTGACTTCAAAATTTGAGTCTAAGGTAAACTAAACCAACACACACACACACACACACACACACACACACACACACACGTACGTATGTATATATGTATATGGTATCTTGACTTCAAAATTTGAGTCTAAGGCTCCAAAACCACAGAGAAACCCTGTCTCAAAAAACCAAAAAAAAAAATAAAAAAAAAAATTTTGAGTCTAAGGATATGTTACTTTGGAAAAGAGGTTCTGCTTTTGTTTCCACAGAAGATGAAAACCTGTGGATTCCTTCCAGGCTAATGTGGTTTGACGGAACATGACTCTCTGAAAGGTCTCCATGAACCCTAAAAATACTTCACCCAACAAAGAGCAGACAGCAGTTTGGAGAAAGCTATACCCAAATTCTCAAAATGATTGTTTATATATGTTTATTTTCATTTAAAAGGGGTTGGGTATAAATCGTTAATGGTCACAGTCAATCTCTTTTTTTTTTAAGGGGAGATATCACAGAGATGAATACTTTGCATTGGTATAAATCTTGGTTTATTGATGTAAATTTAAGGTCCATTTCTTTTTTCTTTCTTTTCTTTTTTTTTTCGAGACAGGGTTTCTCAGTAGCTTTTTGGTTCCTGCCCTGGAACTAGACCAGGCTGGCCTTGAACTCACAGAGATCCGCCTGCCTCTGCCTCCCAAGTGCTGGGATTAAAGGCGTGTGCCACCACCGCCCGGCTAAGGTCCATTTCTTATATATATATTTCTACTCTTGTTTAAGGTATTAAGGTTTTACAGCTCATTTAAAAATGCAATGTATAATTAAAAATTATGTATTAATAGTCATTTACGATAGTCAAACTTATAGTTACGTTTTCTAGATATATAGAGATAATATGGCATTTAAAATATTTAAGAACTTAAGACTTTTCTTGGCAGTGAGACATGTTTGCTTTTGGCAGCACCAATCTGCTTCAAGAGGATGATGGGCATTGAAGAGGCTCCTTATGGAGTTTACTAGCCATTTGGGCAAGACACTGTTCTTGCCTGGACTGCTTGATGGTGTACTGTATAAGCTGGACACACAGGACCCACAAAAAAATGACTACTGAACTTGCCAGAAGAAGGCAAGACAATCATTCAGGGTTACTGGTTCACGAAAGAGTATTCCAGACATTCTGCAGGACACAGAAGAAAGTAAGTGGTAAACTGCCAATATAGGTGAAATAGTCTTTCAAATTTCTGCTTCAAGGAAAAGTCTGCCAGATACTATGAGCCTATAGGCTGAAGATGGATGCCTCAATGTTACAAAAGAAATTTGGGTGACTGTCCAGGCAACGAGATGTCCCTGTCATTTCTAGATCTTTGGAAGTTGCTTATAATGTACTTCCTGTTTACTTAGGTCTCTGATGGAGTTGAAGACAGGTAGTTATAGTTTTCCTTAGTTATGATCAAAGATATATTAGATATGAAACTTTAGACTCACAAAGATAAAATAGATGATAGAATATTTTCTTTAATTTTGCCAGATTCAAAAGACTAAATATTGTAACTGTAATTCTTCCTTGATACCTGTTTTGCTATATGTATTTTTACTATGTTAAATTTAAAGTCTTCCTTTTTATTTAGACAGTAAAGTGGAGATGATGTGGGATTGCCTTCTGTATGCTATGAATATGTTTTACTAGCATTGGTTAATAAAGAAGCTCCTTTGGCTTATGGCAGGGCAGAATATAGGTAGGCAGGAAAACTAAAAAGAATGCAGGGAGAAAGAAGGTGGAATCAGGCAGATGCCATGTAGCTGCCAAAGGAGAAAGACTCTGGAACCTTACTGGTAAGCCAGGGCCTCGTGGCAACACCTAAATGAATAGAAATGGGCTAATTGAAGATGTAAGAGCTAGCTAGAAATATGCCTGAACCCTTGGCTAAACAGTGTTGTAATTAATACAGTTTCTGTGTGATTATTCAGGTCTGGGTGGCAGGGAAATGAACACAGTCTCCATTTGCACCTATCCAATATTTAACACTTGGGAAGTTTCAACTCTGATGAGTCTTGTTCACAGCAATGGGTTGGAGCCCAGAAGTAGTGCTCCCTTGTTCTTATGACTATCCCCACTACTACCTTCTTTGTTTGCATAGATCATGCCTGGCTCTTTACTACTTACACCTTACCACTGTTTTGAGAACGCTATTCCTCTCATTCTTAACCAAGAAGAAGAACCACAAAGAGGGTGTCTTAGGATTCTATTGCTATGAAAAGACACAACGACCAAGGCAATTCTTATATAAGAAACATTTAATTGGTGCTTGCTTATAGTTTTAGAGGGTTAGTCCCTCATCATGGCGAAAAACATGGTGGTATGCAGGCAGGTGCGGTGCTGAGAAGTTGCTGAGAGCTTTACATCCTGATTAGCAGGCAGCAGAGAGAGAAAGGGAGGGAGGGAGGGAGGGGGGGGAGAGAGAAAGAGGGCCTAGTACCCGGGACTAAGAATGAATACATGAGTCTACGGGAGGCATTCTCATTCAAACCACCAAAGGGTATCTGTAGACAATACTGTTTTATATTTAAAAAGATGCAGTGAATGCCTTTTCCCCTCCCAAACTCAACACTCATCATTCCCACAGCATAGGAATAAAGTGCTATCTGTACACATTAAAATGCTTTTCTTTACATGGCAACAGGGCTTACCTTCAGATCAAGGCTGCTAAGGCTTACAACATCATCATCTTTCTCTCTTCGCTTTCTTTTCTAGGGAAAAAAAAGATTTGATTTATACATAGAACTAAATGTTGCTGTATTAGACAAAGATTCCACACAACTAGAAAAAAATCATCCCAAGGAGCTGCAGCAGTTAAGAATGCTGGCTGCTCTTTCATTGGCCAGGAGTTCTGGTCCCAGCACCTATGTCAGCAGCTCACAACCACCTGTAACTCCAGCTCCACACTGGACAGGGACACACACACAATGCCCTTTTCTGACCTCTGTGTGCATACACACACACACACACACACACACACACACACACACACACACACAAAATAAATATTTAAAAAAGAAAAAAGTATATTGATTAGGGAAACTTACAAATTATCTCTGGAAGTGCACTGCCTAAACAGTACCCTCTGCCTAAACAAACAGTACCCTCTGACTAAACAGTACCCTCTGCCTAAACAAACAGTACCCTCTGACTAAACAGTACCCTCTGACTACACAGTACCCTCTGACTA
>NC_022018.1:29203596-29208115 GCF_000317375.1 Microtus ochrogaster
ACAGTACCCTCTGACTACACAGTACCCTCTGACTACACAGTACCCTCTGACTACACAGTACCCTCTGACTAAGTGCTCTCTTGCTGAAGTCATTCCACACACTATGTGTGTTTCAGACTAGAACTTATGTAAGTTATGAGACATCTGCTCATAAAAGGAAAGTATTTTATTATAGAAACGCAAGTTTTATGAAAGGAACTTACTGTTTATCAAGGGATGAGGGAAGTCTGTTTGTGTGTGTGTGTGGGGGGGGGGCATCCTCTTCTCAAAGCCCAAACTCGAATTTATTACCTGAAGCAGGATTTATCAAATGGAAGAGGAACATCTATGTCCTGGAATGACCCGGGTAATCATTTAGCTCTGCCTGGTGCAGGGGTAGCATAACTGTGTACATATCTATCATTTATAGTTCTTAATCAATCATGCATAAACACCATTAAGTAGCATTTTATCATTTCACAACTTAAAATAACACATTCCTTGGGACCCAGACTAGCTCTTGAAAACACCTAAAACTAACCATCTAAGGTTCTCTTCAGTTCCTGGCCCCATGAGAAGAGAAGGCTTGGAGTTCAATTACAATTGAACAAAATAGCTAAAAGAGAAAAGAAAACTTCTGGATAGATGCAGGGGGATAACAGAGCCAGAGAGCAGAAAAAGCAGCACCCATGGAAAAGAGAGGAAGTCTGTGACGTTAGAAAAGTCATCTAAGCCCCTTTGTAAAAGGGAAAAAAACAAGAGAAATTAATTTAAGTGGAAAAAACCCCTCAAATTCAAATCCTATAAAAATCATCCTGTGGGAGGAGCAGAGATGGCTCGGCTGAGAAGAGCACTTGATGGTCTTGTGGGGGACCCAGATTTCATTCCCAGCACCCACAACTCCAGTTCCAGAGGATCTAATACCCTCTTCTGACCTCCATGGGCACCAAGCAGGAATGTGGTACATACATGTAAGCAAAACACACATAAAACAAAATGAACAGATCTAATTAAAACCAACCCCCCAAACCAAAATTACTCCGGTTGTGGGGGGGGGGGAGCAGAATACCATACTACTAGGCAATGAAGGCACACCAGATTTTTTTTTTTAAATCACCATTCTCAACTGAGTTTAACAAGCACTGGAAAATGATATAAGAAATGAAGAAACATTATAAATCAGAACTGGGAAAAACTTCAGAACCAAAGTGATAGATTTTAAATCTTTATTTACTTGAAGGTCATGTTAAAAAAAAAAAAAAAAGAAAAAACAGGAAGGTATGAACGATGTGATCATGGCTTTGCAAAGCCAGCTAACCCCAAGTCCTTAAGTATTTCTACCTATCTGAGGAACCTGCACATTAACAGGCAAACAATAGTAATGAAATCTAGAGCAATATGCATGGAGTTGCTGACAGAGGTCAGGAGACACTGGAGATGCACAAGCCTCCAGGGGGGAGGGAGACACTGTGAAGCAAAGGAAGAGAATGAGGGAAAAAGCACATGACCATATGAGTTGTAAATACAGGTGTGCCCACAGGAACAGAGAAAGCTAACAGGATTTGAGATGGTGTACTGTTGCTCTCTTCAAAAACCTTCAGGTTTTATTTGTTTAGATCTACCTAGAAGTTACTTTTGTGAATATGCAGCAATCAGCTGCTTCCTTCTACCCTAACACTGTTTGCCAAGAGTCCCATTCACTGGTTATCATACCAGTGGATAGAGAAAATTCTCAAACGTGTGGGTGTTGTGGTTTGGATGTGAAATGTTCTCTGCAAGCTATTCATGAATTGAAGGATTGGTCCTGACACAAGCAGTGTTTAGAGAAGGGATTTCTGGGTAAATGATTGCATCAGGAGGCTCCTACCTTCATCAGTGATAATCCAGCCATAGGAACAACCCCAAAGACAACTGGGAGTTTAGAACTATAGGAGGAGCCTAGTTGGAGAAAGTGGGTTGCTGTGAGTATGCTCTGGAAAGACAGACTATGCCTGGCCCCTTCCTGTCTCTCTGGATTCTTGGTTTTGTTTCCTGGTCTACTTACCAAATGTGTGTCCCTATCATGCTGTGCCTTAACTAGCAGCAGTTACAGGCACCCTAATCTGTACGGTTGTGTTCTGGGTCTCCTTCCATGGGAACTGTAGAAGGGGGGCTAGGGAACTCTAATCAGATCTCTTTTAAAATTACACAAGATATGGAGTCTTTCAAGGAGAACTGACTTTTTGTTATGGCAGTCTTTTCCTGCATGAAGATTAGGGGATCTCTCTTCTCAACCAGCTCTTCCATGTTTAATGCTTCCTAGATTTTCCCATAAGTATTATTTTCATGGATTTATTTCTACTAAATTTGATACTATTTTCACAATAAAACATCCTTGCCCTAAAAATGGCAAGGGGATTCCTCTGTCTTGAGGTAGCCAACAGCAGATAATCAATCACTCATTTTTTATATATGTATATATAAATACATATAATCTATAGTCAAGCATTTATATATTTTTAAACATAGTATAAAAAGTTGTCAAAGAATGTACATAAAACAATGCCTTGCTTTATAGCACTCAAAGGAACAGAAAGGTCCAGCGTTAAAGATGAATTTATATGGGTGCTTTGAAAAATGTTTCATTTACTTGAAATAAAACTTCCAGCTTTTGGCAACAAAGGACTAAATAAGGTTGCCAATAGGGCTTTAGAAGTTCTGCTTCATAAGCTACTCAGAGCACAACTGAGTTGTAGGAAAATGAAAGACAGCCAGGGATAGATCCCAATGTTTTGAAAATCCAGTTATCTACTCACCAAAGTGAAGTCCCAGTGAGGGCCAGGTGTTAAAAACGTGAAGGAGCTGCCTCTCCGAAGGGAGCATCTGTTGACAGAAGAGTCAGACAAACAGAGTAAGTTCCATGTAGTAAGGTGACCAGCAGATAAAAAGCCATCGTGTTTGCAGTCTCCAAACTAGTTAAAACAGTGACCCAGGGCCAGCAGCTGGAGGGCACACTGTCCTTCTGGCCAGTATACACACGTAACAGGGCATATGCCGTCCCCAGAATCTCTGCACTGAAAAGAGACTATATAAAATTAATGGAGGGACAACTATTAAAAAACAATTCTCCAAAGCAAACAGAGTTTATCTTGGTAATATATATATATATATCTACTAATATACAACAACAGCTTTAATATTTTATTAATAATAAAAAACAGCAAGTGAATTTATAACTACATTTGGTACAATTCAAAACTTATGTCCATATTTAAAAATAAATGAAAAACTAACATATTAAAGCCAAAATGTTATTTACATGAATGCAAATCTCTTTTGATTTTTGACAATTAGAATTAAAGCAAGAGAGTCCCGTTACAGAATCTACCTTTACCTTTCTAAAATACAGGCCTGTATATAGACAAGATGGAAATATCTGTATTTACAAATATGTTTAAAAAAAATCACAAAACACAGCACAGGTGATGCCCATCAGCTGTACTGTTAATCACTTGAGAATATAGAATGTGGAACAAAGATGGTTTTCCTCTCATGTGGATAAATGGCAGCCAAATAAGGAGAGCAGAAGCAAGGGAGTTGTTGTCATCACTTGCCCTTTGGCAGAGGCTCAAACAAGTAAGAGGAGTGTGACCTTTATAATGGAACAAAATGGGGGTGGGGAGAGCTCAAGTTTAACCCGGATGTAGCTGACGTGGGGAAGCTGTTGGTAGGCTAACCAGAAGAGAAAGACATGGAGTGCTAATCTATTGTGACCGGAGAGAAGGTATGTATTTGGTCTTTTTTGGTTAGAAATGTAGGGCTGAAGAGATGGCACACTGGTTAAGAGCACTTGCTACTCTTGTAGAGGACTTGGGATCCCAACACCCACATGATGGTTCACAACCACCTGGAACCAGAACTCCTAGGATCTGATGTCCTCTTGGCCTTCATGGACACTAGACACATAGTGCACATATACACATACAAGCAAAATACAAATTTTATTTTAAAAAAAATCTTAAAGAAACAATTTAAGACATAAGCAGGACAAAAACTGAATGTAGATGGTTACTAATACATTTCTAGCTATTTTAGACCAATTGTTATACAAGTTATTATTTAGCTTCTTAAGGCCAGGTCATGGTCTATTTTTAAATCTGACCCTTATCATGCCTCTCATGCACGTTCTTTCTTTACCATAAATTTCCATAACATTACAGATGGCAAAAGCTTCAAGCTGAAATCAAGTACAAGGATTCCTATACTTTTCTAAGTTAAATAGAAAGAAGTCTGTATTTCAGCAAGGACAATAAAGGAAACATGGCTATCAGAAAAGCCTCACCAGACAACAGTAAAGTTGGCTGTTAAGGTAGTTTAGCCTAGGTTTGTGGGTTAAAATTCGGGTCTTCTATACGATTCCATTGGTCGACTTCTCTGTTTTTATGCCAGTACCACACTGTTTTCATCACTGTAGCTCTGTAATAGAGTTTGAAGTCAGGGATGGTAATGCCTCCAGAAGATCCTTTATTGTATAGCATTGTTTTGGCTATCCTAGGTTTTT
>NC_022018.1:29209500-29223235 GCF_000317375.1 Microtus ochrogaster
TGGGAGGAGGGGGAGGGAGGTGGGAGGCTGGGAGGAGGCGGAAACTTTTTTTTTTCCTTTTCTCAATAAAAAAAAAAGAGAGAAAAAAAGGTAGTTTAGCCTATAAGAGGCACCAGTCACCAATGCTGTCGCTCTACGTCACTCTAATCCTGCATGAAGCTGTAATGAAGATGAAAAAACCCTTTCCTCCCTAAGGTGCTTTTGCTCATGCTGTTTATCACAGCAATAGAAAGCCAACTAGGAAAAGTATGATGGAGAATTATAAAACCAAAGCTATAAATTAATTACACACAACTATACTAACCTTAGAATTTGATGTCTTGACAGTTGGAAACAAAAACTAGCTCTTGAGAATCTTTAAAAACGCTAACTGGAAATTACATTCAGTCTGATGGTAAGATTCTTTTAAGCACTGTTGACAATCAGCTTACAGCAGTAATGCCTCCCATTTCAATAACACATTTCTACTTATTTTAAACATCATGGGCAGAATAAACTGAAATAATAAACTGTACCTAGAAAACGTGGGTGACACTGCCAACTTCCAAGATTTTTGAACAGACATACTCTTCTATTTTCCCCTTCTAAGTAAGAGTTAGACTCAAAATAGAATCACTATTTAAGTCTTGTGGAACAAATCCAGTTTCATAAAACATTAAGAGCATATGTGGTTTTTCTAGAAGAAACACTGAACTCACTTCCAAAGGGACGAAGACTGAGATGTAGAGATGCGGAGCAGCAGTATCTCTATCCAACAGACACAATGTTATTATACACCAAAGTGATGACGGCATTTAAGGCAGAAGATAAACTAGCACATTAAGGAGCCAGTTTGGCTCATTAAGCTGTGTCTTCCTTAACTCCAGCGTGCTGTCACTGGGCCTCTGACATCCTTCCTTTTCCTACAATGTGCTCCTGAGCAGTTTACAGTACAGTACACTTCATCAGTTTTAGTAGAATTGAAGCATACGAGTGTTTCGCCTGTCTGTAAGTGCATCACACGCAAGCAGTGCCTGTGGAGGTCAGAATGTATCAGATCCCCTGGAACATGGGAGCTGGAATCAAAATCTGGTCCTCTGAAAGAGCAACAAATACTCTTTCACAGCTGAATCATCTTTTCTAGTGCTCTTCATCCCCACTGGTACCTCATGTTTTATCCTTTCTTGCCCTTGGGATCCTTGACTCCTTTTCTTCTCACTGTTGCCTTCTCTTTGCTACTTCCCTCAGCGTATCTGCTTACTCTTGCACAAGAGATTTCTCCAAAGTTGTGTCCCTTTGATTATTAGTGCTTCTCTGCTGGAGTGACATTTCTTGTAATATACAGCATACACTCATTCTCCAACCAGTACTAACCATCAGATTAAAATGCTCACCATTTTCCATCCAGGTTGCTAAAGACTGCTCTTTTTGTTTTTAAATCTGGTATAAACACTTAAGCTTTCAGACCATAAATATGAAATATTTTGTATATAAGCACTTTTTAAGGAAAGAGTTTTTATAAGATTTAGAGTGCCATGAACCCCAGATGTTATTTATTTTTTAAATGAAAGACAAGGTTTTTAAAAAATATCCACAGGCTCGCAACACTGGCTTGTTTAAAATCTCCCAGTAATTCCTCTCACCTACCATGACATACTGAACCTCTTCACAATGAGGCTTTTGCCTCAGTATAATTTCTATTTACTTCCTCTTCCATAGCCTTACTTTAGGTTCTGCAGCTACAGTGAATGGGTACATACACCCGGAATTCAGCATGCCCATTTGTTTCAGGGTCTTTTACATAAGTGAAGTTATTAATCTATCTACCTGCTTACTTATTAATCTGCTTAGTGTGACAAGGTTTCTTCTAAGATGACCTTGAACCTCTGATCTTCCTGCCTCTACTTTCAGGGTGCTGTGATTACAAGAAGGTACCAGCATGCCCAGTAGTAGGAAGTGCTGGATTCAAACCCAGGGCCTTATGTATGCTAGACAAGCACTCTATTTACTGGGCTGTATCTCCAGCCTTATAGTTACCCACTCATTATGCACCCCAAACCAACAATCCTCCTGGACTCAGGGATTGCAACAGGGAGTTATTTCCTGTCTTCTCTAGCCAGGATGGAGTATTCCTTTTATTTGCATCTACGCCACTGTCTATCACTAGAAGCTCTTACCAAATACTATTTAACTTACTTATTTGTTCCTACTAGATTACTTCCCATCTCTAATTCTTTGTACCTGGCATTCATTTATTTTCTGAATAAATCACATCACTTTTTTTTCAACCCACTGCAAACTATTCTCAGCTCTATATTCAGAGTAAGAAGGGGTTAAAGCCTGACAAATTCTTATTTGAAAGGGCTGAAAGTAGCTAATGGCAGTGGTACACACTGGTAACCCCAGCACTCTTGAGGTAAAGGCAGGAGGTTCAGGAGTTCAAGGCTAGCCTTGACTACATATTAAGTCCCAGGCCAGTCTGGGGAGGTTTGGCTTCAAAACAAGTGGATGAACAAAAAAACCAAACCCAAAAAGCTGAAAAATGTATAAAAGAATTTAATACACTCAACCAACTTAACACTCTTAAAAATACAATTGGATAAACATTCTCTAATGTACTGTTGAGTACAAATACCTGTATGCAGTCACTAGCAACATATACCATACACACGAGCATGTGTCTAGACCATTTCCTCTAACTTCCCTCCTAATTTGCTAAATTAAACTTGAAATTCTTTAAAAATATTTTTACATTTATGTATGTATGTGTGTACAGGTCAGAGAACAACGTGGAGGTGGACTCTCTCTTTCCACTATGTGGGTCCTGAAGCTCGAACTCAGGTCAGCCTTGTCAGAACATGCCTTTAGCTGCTGAGCCAGCTCCTTGGTCTGGATCTGTAGGTCCTACAACGACTGTCCACCAGGCACTAACTACTACAAGATCCCCTCTGTCACTCCATTTCCCACATGCTCCACTTGCTTTACTTCACCCTCCTCGCCCGTTTTGAAGTTCCCTGAGATACCCAGAATTCTTCTTCCCAGATGAGTACTTGCTGCTCCTCTATGCTCAGAGAAGTTTCTTCCAAATTCCCACATCTCCATCCCTCCCTTCTCTCCAACTGCATTATCAAGAAACTTTCCCTGTGAGCTCCGAAAAATAGTAATGATCTCTATGCCTCTCACAAGGCTTTCATTCACTTCATGTGACCAACCCTCCCCAAGAGAATCTCAGCTTCCCAAGAGCAAGAGCTCCAGCTAGCTATTTGCGTTCTAGAGTCCCCACTATCTACAACAGTGTCTTTGTCTGGCAGGTGCAACAGTATCACTGAATGAGTGCAGAACCGCCTCCATCCATCTTTTGGAATCTCTCCTCTTCCCCCTCCCCCCTTTAACTAGTCTTTCCTGATTTTCCTAACTCTCAGTCTCAAGGATGACTTCCTTCTGCATGCTGACTTCTTCTTAAACACAGGATGAGAGGAAGATTCAGAAGGTCACAATTCAGGTAAATTATTACCTTAAACTTCAAACTAATAAAAATCTGCACCAAGTGAAAGAATCTAGCTCTTTATGGAGTCACTTAACACACTGGGTTTACCCATGCATTGGTAATGAAAGTAAGATATTCCTCAAAACCATATGGCATAACTGGACAGAAAGTTATATAAAAGTTTAAAATCATAACAAGTGATCTGGGTGTGGTGGTATACACTGTAATCCCAGCACTGGGGGAGGCCAAGGAAGAAAGCTTTTAGGCAGAAAGGTTTGCTGCCTGCTCAGGTGACAATTCTCCTCCTCAGCACCCTTACCCCGAGGTTTGGTCTGAGCCCCTGCAGCCTGCTAGTTTTAGTAGAGAACAGCTCCGGTGTAGAATGACGGTGTGAGCTTCTGCTCAGCTTCCTCACACACGGAGTTCTGGGATGATCAAGTTCCACAGTGAGAACCTGCCTCAGAAACAAAGCCACCACCACCAAACCTAAAACCGCCGCAAGTGGGATGTGGGCTTCTGAAAAGATGGAGCAGATACCGGATGGTCACCTTCAAAGATAAAAACTGGCAGACAAGATTTGTGTGGAGCATTCTTCGTGCAGGGCCATGCTAAGCACCGAGGTCCACCAGTGCCTTATGTGAAGCAGAAACTATGGTATCCTCAGTGCACAGGCACCGAGCTCATACAAAGTGATGGCACCTGACACTTCATTGGAGTCCCTCATTAGGATGGGAAACACTATATTCAGTAATTTAAAACAATTTCATATATCACGGGTCAAAAGCATTGCAGAGCAGCACAGACAAATGCCATTCCGATTTCCTATTTGATAATAACATTGTGATTTCCATGGCCTCTCTTCCAGATGCAGGTTTCTAAAATCAATCTAACGTCCACCTTTTCCAGACATACAGAAATGAAGACACAGAATATAAAATGTGCTAATAATCGAAAAGTCAGAGAGTGTCTATCTGATCTCTTCGTGCCTGGCCTATTCTGGTCTGGAAAAAAACCCCATTTCATTTCAAACAGCCGCTTTTAGGTTTAAAGGGATGGTGCCTGTTCAGGTGACAATCACTCCCCTTAACCACAGGCTTCGTGACAGTCAGGGTCTGCTAGAGTCGCGTAGGGGACAGCTCTTGTACAGAAAAGTACGGCTCTCCAGGAAAGGGTTAAAGGAGACTGTCAACAAGTCCAATGGGTCCGCCCCTTCTAAGCAGGGCCGAGCAGTCGCTGTTTGGGGCCTCAGCTCAGGGCTGGTGAGTCCTCGGTGCCTCCGGCCTGGCCAGCAAGCAGCACACTCTCCTCCCGTGGGTTCCCGCATTTCTGCCAGCCTGCCTCCCTCCGTGCTCCTACCTCCCTGCCTACCTCCCTGCTCCATTCATAGAGCGCGGTGAGCTCCCTCTTCTCCAGGAGCATCCACCCCTTTCCGAGTCTCTGGATTCCACGGCTGGTGCTCCCCATCCACCCACTTCCCGGTCACCGGGATCCATCTCTGGCTCTCCCCAGCCACTTCCTGCACACTCACCTCCCGTCCGCCGCCGGCCCGGGTGTGTCGGCCGGAGGCCCTGCGGCTCGGTCCTCGCAGAGCACTGAGGCCCTGCGGCTTCTCCTCCGCGGCCGGGGCTGCTTCTGAGCCGCTGGCTCTGGCTCCATGTCCGAGGACAGGGGGTGGGGCGGTGGCCCAGTGCCCGGGAGACCGACCGTGGCGGGCACGGTGCCCGCCAGCTTCTGCGAGGCAGTATGTTGCCTTCTAGCAGAGAGCTGGTACCGCCATCATCCGGGGATTTGAAAATGGCGGCGGCCCAGCGGTCAGCCAATCAGAGAGCGGGTAGCGGTTGCTAGGATATGTGGAGTCCCGCCCCAGTGCCTAGGACCTCACTGCACACTCCTGGAAGCCTGAGGCAAAAGGCGAGAGAAATTAGCATCAGCAGGGTGAAAGTTAGGGGTGTCCTGAATCTCCCAAAGTCAGTCTTTATTCACGTTTGCTGCAGGCCAGAAAAATGAATGGAAAGCTATTTACCATTTGATGTTGCTTAGCGTTTGATAGGTTGAAAGGAAAGCAAGGTGCAGTGGGCATATAAAGACTAAATTATTCTTCTGGGATATATGCCCACTTGCCAAAAGCAATACCTGTGTTCTCAGTTATGCCGCCAGATAAACCAGTGTCGTCTAGCTAGTCCTCCTGTCTTCCAGTGCTTCCTCTGCTGGCAAAACTGAAAATGTTCGGCACGGAACAAAAGGACAGTTCTCAGGTTATTTTATGAAGACTGGAAAATAAAAAGTTCTTTATTTTAAATATCTATAACAGCCTTACATATGGTCTCTTATTTTTGTGGGAGGTTATCCTAAAAAATAACGCCATATGTGCAGGAAGATGTTAATGGCTTTGTACATAATAGAAAAATTAAAGGCAATCCAAATGAGTGATTGGGAGATATCTAAATACAACTCATTGACTGGAAAGACTATCTTCAGCCTATAAAGAAATAGGAAAGAACACACCAATACCAAGCAGTCAGCCCTGAAAACATATACAAGTAATACCATACAGACTGAGCAGGCTGTATTTATGTATTTAGGAACATATATGTATATGTATGTAGCAATAATTAATGAAAAAAAGAGACCACAAATTTGAAAGAGAGAGAGAAGATGTATAAGAGAAGGCTAGGAGGGAGGGAAGAAAAAGAGGTAAGTGATGCAATTATAACCTCAAAAAATAAAAGAAATAATTAAAAATAAAAGGTCTGACAGGTGATGGTGTCATGTGCCTTTAATTCCAGCACCCAGGAGGCAGAGACAGGTGGATCTCTGTGAGTTTATAGCCTGCCTGGTCTACAGAGTGAGCTCCAGTGGAGCCAGATCCACACAGAGAAACCTTATCTTGAAAAACAAAACAGCCGGGCGGTGGTGGCGCACGCCTTTAATCCCAGCACTCGGGAGGCAGAGGCAGGCAGATCTCTGTGAGTTCGAGACCAGCCTGGTCTACAAGAGCTAGTTCCAGGACAGGCTCCAAAACCACAGAGAAACCCTGTCTCGAAAAACCACACACACACACACACACACAAAAAAAAACCAAAAAAGCATGTAATAAGATTAAACATTTTAATTTTAAGTAAAAACATGAGCTATAGAACTGTGCTGGCTAGGTTTATGTCAACACAAGCAATAGTCACCTGTGAGGAGAGAAGCTCCACTAAAAATATGGTGCTGTAATATCGGGCTGTAGGCAAGCCTGTAGAGCCTCTTCTTAATTGGCGATTGATGAGGGAGGGTCCTGCTCGTTGAGGGTGGTGCTATCCCATGGCTGGTGGTCCTGGGTCTTTATGACAAATCAGGCTTAGCAAGATATGAGGAGCAAGCTAGTAAGCAGCAGCACCCTCCCCCCATAGCCTCTACTCAGCTTCCACCTCTAGGTTCATGCCTGTCTTGAGTTCCTGTCCCGACTTCCTTTGCTGATGAACTGTGATGTGGAAGCATAAAATAAGCCCTTTCCTTCCCAACTTTGTCTCAAAAATTAAAACCAGCCCCTTAAAGAAAATGGCATTTTCTTTCTTTCTTTTCTTTGGGGGAAACCCCAAAGGTGGGGTGGGTGTGGGCTTGGGAAGACTGTGAAGTGAGTGTGATCAGGAAGCATTATGTGAAACTTCCAAACAATCAATAAAAATATTGTATCAGAAAAAGCAAAAAACTAAACCAGGGATGGAGGGATGGCTCATCAGTTAAAAGTATTGGATGATCTTGTAGAAGATACAAGTTTGGATCTTAGTAACCACATTGGACAGCTCACAGCTGCCTGTAACTCCAGCTCCAGCTTGCCTTACTCAAATGCTCTCATTTTCCCCATTAATGTTGACTCAATTCTTAATATTAGAGGAAAAATTTAGGAAGACATTTGTGAGGGCTGGGAAGATAATGAGCAAAGCGCTTACTGCAAAAGTGTGAGAGCTCGAGTTGCCCCCATGTTGAACTTTATATACCAGGGTGGTGGTTTGAATAAAAATGACCCCCATATACATATGGAGTACTTGGTCACCAGGGAGTGGCACTATTTGAGAGGATTAGGAGGTATAGTCTTATTGGAGGAAGTATGCCACTGAGGATGGGCTTTGAGGTTTCAAAAAGCCCCTTCCAAGCCCAGAGTTTTTCTCTTCTGTTGCCTGTGGATCTGGATGTAGAATTCTTGGCTACTTCTCTAGCACCATGTCTGCCTGGGTGCCACCATTCTTCCTTCCGTGATAATGGACTGAACCTCTGAAACTGTAAACCAGCCCCAGTTAAATGTTCTCTTTTATAAGAGTCCCTGTAACACAACCAAGATGGATGGCTCCTGAAGACCAACACCCAAGGCTGGCCTCTGGCCTCCACACATGTACATACACATGAATGTGCATCCACACCCACACAAATACGCATGTGTGCGCACACACACACACACACTAATGTATTATAGTCAACGTGCATCTAGTTTAGAAGCAGTTGCAGGTAAGCTGTCACTACTGTAGTAGACTAAGCTGTAGTTGGCATAAACTTTAACACAGCCTGTTCAGTCCCATTATGGCAACATTGTCATGTGAGAACTGAAAGATTAAAAATTGCGTGTGTTGCTTTAAGAGAAGAATGTTTCCAGTCCTCAGGTGGAGTTATTTCCGGGCCCAGTGATAAGGCTGGGCTAGAAATGACTGTTCCTCAATCATCACCACAGGGCTGTAGGGACACCTTCAGATCACCATGGTAAGTGGGCACAGTATACAATTGACAGTGTTGAGTTGGGATGGTGGTGATTTCATAGATTCTATTTAGGTACTTTCCTCTACCCTAAATCCTTAGTAAATCAAAAGTGTGTGGCAGATCAAAGGACACAGCACTGTCTTTAGCTTCTTTAGTTCTGTGTGAGAAGGAACATAGTTACTTGGGGCTGCCTTAGAGGACTGCCTTTAGAGAATTAAGGGATTTCCCCCCCTATGGAAACCACAGTAGTTTTCAGTATCTTAGAATTTTGAATTCTTTAATGGAAGAAACCTTTCAAACTGTTTTTTCATCTTTGTCTCCCCACAGTGGACTTTCCTGTATTCGGGTTGCTTAAGTTGTTTTTACCTTAAGAACCAAGGCTTCCAACACAAAAGATACTTACATTAGAACATCCTGTGTCTTGACTGGATCAGTGTCAGCATTCTGGGTGGGATGTTGTCCTGAAAGGTATTTCCCCTGGGAGCAAAAGAGTAAAGGGTATGAAAGGTCTTTTGCTCATTTCTTAGAACTGCATTTGAATCTGCAGCTCTCTTCACATTAAAATTAAAATTAATTGAAAATTATCCTTTCTCAGTAACTCAAATCAGTTTTGGAACAGCATTTATTAGTGTGCTGGGACTTATCAATGCTGACATTTAGTGGGTAGTTTACAATCTTAGACTATTTAATACTATGGCTAATGTTCTAATAGTGTTGAAAGATGACAGAGGCTAAGAGAAGATGTGGCTGTTTTGTAGAGTTGGATGTTTCTACAGTCAAGAACAGGGCTTGTCAGGCCAAGTTGTGCTGTGTTGAGAGGCCTGCTATGTCGAGAAAGAGTAGCACTACTTACTGTGTTGTTTGAGCATGCGAAGGGTGGCAATTTATTCCTGTTGGCGATTGTTTTTACTGTGATTTACTGTCAGTGAGTATGCCTCTCAACAGAGTTCCCGGTGTGGCCACTGACAGCTGGCGAAGGGAGTCCCTGGGAGCTGTTTGCCTGTGAATTTTGTAGAGTTTCTTTCGGGTACAGACACAATAAACAACCTTCCTCTCTAAATTGGTCTTAAACTTAGAGGACAAAGGTCTGGTTTGGTTAATATATTTACAGCTTTTAAAGTCCAAAAGGAGGGAGAGGAATGGAATTGTCCTTTGCAGATAAGGATTTATGAAGCTTGTTCATAACGGAAGGTACTGCTTTGATTGTCATATGCCGAGAGATGTAGGGCTATTAGTTTGTTCTAAGTGATGTTGAAGTTAAGGTCAATAGCCATTGTCACCAGAAACTGAGAGTCGTGCAAATTAAACAAGATGAAGTTCTAAGCATTAAACCCGAAATTCTCATGAAGTGAAGAAGTCTATGGTATGCCGAGTAAATTGAGACAAAGTACAAGTGCTTTATGCTGCTGAGCATGGCAGAATCCGGATCAGATTGCTGGGGTGTGACAGGTCAGAGCTCTTGACCTCTTCTCTGACTTCTCATTCACGCAGGCCTGGCCAGCAATTAGTGGGAGGTCTGACGTCTGTAGCTGAGTTCAGACTTTGAGACAGTGCATTTGTGGTTAGTACCCCACCCAGCTTACAAGGCCAAGCACCTTGAAGGACTTGAGAATGCAGAAGGCCGGGCAAGCTAGGGCAGACTTGGTACAAGACCACTGGCAATCAAAACGTACCAACTTTACATCAGATAGTACTATAGATTTTTAGAATTTAACCTTTTCTTTTCTCTGTTAAAAAGTAGTTAATATGGTGTACTGGAGGTTTTGTGTGTCTCCTTGAGATTCAGCCATAAGGCATTTTCTCATTTAGTGATCAACGGGAGAGGGCCTAGCCCATGGTAGGTGATGCCATCCCTAAGTTGGTGGTCCTAGGTTCTGTAATAAGGTAGGTTGAGCAAGCTGTGAGGAGCAAGCCAGTAAGCAGCTCTCCTCCATGGCCTCTGCATTAACTCCTGCCTCTGGGATCCTACCCTGTTTGAGCTCCTGTCCTGACTTCCTTCAATGATGAACAGCCATGCTTAAGTGTAAGCCTAATAAACCCTTTTCTCTCCAACTTGCTTTTGGTCATGGTGTTTTGTTGCAATAATAGAACCCCTAACTAAGGAATGTGGCCTCTCTCAACTACTTAAAAAGATGTTTACTTTAAAAAAATAATGAATGCTGATGAAAACAGATTAAAAGAGTAACATTTACATAATAAAATTCCTATTATTCAGAAATAACTAGAGTTTGTGTAATCATGAATTTCCTTTCTTTTTTTTGTGTGTATGTGGACAGGCGTATGGGGAAGTACCTGCATATGGAGGCCCAAAGTTGATGTCAGGAAGCATCCTCAATTGTTATTCCGTTTTATTTTTGGAGTCAGGTTATTTCAATCAAACCCAGAGTTTAGAGATCAGCTACCTTTGCTCGATGTCTGGCTTTATGGATCTTCTATCCCTGCCTTCCCAGGCTAGAGGTATAGGCACGGTGCCTCACCCATGCAGCACTTCTGTGGGTTCTGGGGATCTGAACTCCCACACATCTAGACACACAAAATGATAGAAAATAAGTATTTTAAAAAAGTATTTGACAAAATATTCCTTATAAAATTATGCACATGATAGGGGTTTCCATAAATTATTACATTTATTTTATTCATTGTGTGTGAAGGGGTCAGGGCACTGGTGAAGGGTCAGATGTTAACTTAAAGGACTTGGTTCTGATTTTCTCTTTCCACCATGTGGATCTGGGGACCAAATTCTGCTCTTCAGGCCCGGAGACAAGCACCTTTACCCACCCAGTCACCTCTTTGGCCTCCATTTTTTTTTATGGAAAATAAAAAAACCTTCATTTTTTGAAGAGTTCAATATCATTTTACAATTATTAATAAGTCTTTTAATTCACTAAATACAAATGGATTATACAAGTCCACTCTAAATATCTAAGTGTCTATTCATTCATTTATTAATTCAAAATATGTAATAATCCTGCCAAGATTTTACACAAATAGATTCATTACTCAGAGTTATATCTTTCCGTCTCATATTTCTGCATGTTTTCTCAAATACAGCCAACAATAATCTTTATATTCTCTTTCTCTAGTGGGCTAATGGGAAAAACCAACCAAAAAAAAAAAAGAGAGAAAGAAACATTGGAAAATTTTAGATTTAATTGATTACAAATGAAACTATAATCATGTCAGAGTTAAGCATATGCATTCTGTAGCTCATCACCATTTATACTGAGCTAGAAATCTCACAAAACACTTATTTTTTTCTTTTACGTTAAGTATTTTAATATCTTAATATTGGCCTCCAGTTTTTAATGCACAATGACGTGCTTGTTTTGGAAAATAAGTGAAAATTTCTAATAGTTTTAACCTTAGAATATTCTTCCCTTTGGTGAGTACATATGAATAACAAAATTTCAATAATGAAGAAACAACATATTTAATTTGTCTGCAATGAGTTTTACTATTTGAAAAAGCTGGTTGTTTTAAAATTTACTCTTTTCTAATAACTTTTTTTCTGGGTAAATTAGTTTGATGTAAAGACCCATTTACTGTGGGCAAATGGACAGAACTATAAAAAACCATACTGAGTGAGGTAACCCAGACCCACAAAGACAAATATAATATGTACTCACTCATAACTGGATATTAGAAGAAAGCAAAGGTTAACCAGCCTACAGTTCACAACCCCAGAGAACCTAGACATCAAAGAGGACCCTAAGAGAGACATACATGGAGCCACCTAGGAAGGAAGATTTACTCAAGATCTCCTGAGTAAATTGGGAGCATGGAGGGTAAGGGTGAGGGTGGAAGGGGAGAGGGAAGGAATGAAGGAGAGTGGGAAAATATATAGCTCAATAAAAACAGTAAAACAAACAAACAAAAACACCCATGTACTACACCCACATTTTACCATTAATTACAGTTCTGTGTCGGTCATATAAGACTATACATATACAGTCTTAACTCAGTTCTTCATCTAGCACACACTAGTAGGGACTTTATAGAGTAGAAAAACTTCTAAAACATTTTTGTCTTGTTTATCATGATTGCATGTATGCATACGTATGTGAATACATGAGAATTTGCATGTCACCAGCCATGTGTGGAGGTCAAAGTATAGCTTTGGGTAGCCTGCTCTCTCCTTCTGTCTTTACCTGGGTTCCAGGGATCCAACTTAGGTCCTCTGGCTTTCAAGGCAATCGATTTTACTCAATGAGCTGACTCGCCAGCATGACAGAATTTAGGCACCATTTCCGTCCTTGGTTCCGTTTTCCATGAAACATGTCTACTCCTTGGAATTTGTTATTCATGGAACACTTTTGTGGGGAAGGTTATCTTCTTCCCCTTGTATGCATGTTCTAGGGATTGTATTCAGGCTGTCAGGATTATGTGGCTGGCAATTGCTTTTTACCTGCTGAGATACCTAGCTGGTCCCCTTTGTAGAACACTTTAGATTAGTGCTTCTCAACCTGTAGGTCATGACCCCCTTGGAGATTGAATGACCCTTTCATGGGGCTCACCTAAGACAATAAGAAAGCATAGATATTTATATTATGATTCATAACAGTAGCAAAATTACAGTTATGAAGTAACACCAAAAATAATTTTGTGACTGGGGATTATTACAAAATGAGGAATTGCATTAGAGGGTCACAGTAGTAGGAGGGTTGAGAATCCCTGCATTAGATTATAATGAACTTCCCATATGATTTCTAAGCTAGTTTGGCCTTTTTAGTTATAACCAGCAGTGTTCATGCTATCTAAACTCCTACTCCATTCTAACTCACTATGGCTTATTCCAGAGGGAGTGTCTCTCCGTTCACATTGGTCAAGCTGGTGTCCAGATTGGGGATGCTTGCTGGGAACTGTATTGCCTGGAACATGGAATCCAGCCAGATGGCTTTATTCTGGACAGTCAACACGATCATTTGGAAAATGCTAGGACGGAACATAGGAGCGCATCTTTAGATACTTTCTTTGATGAGACAAGAGCCGGGAAGCATGTGCCCAGAGCACTTTTCGTGGACCTTGAACCAACTGTCATAGGTAATCTAAATTTGACTTGCTACTGCTTTAACCAAGTCCCAACTCAAACAAACCAGACAGGTGAGTGATGGTAGAGATATGACCTTCCTGCAGCAGATGAGATTACAAGATGGTGCTCATCTATATGAATAGGATTGTGTAAACCTTTTCCAACCTCAATCTATGCCACGACAAACATACCCAAATGGACATTAGCCCACTTTCCTGGGGGATGAACTAAGTAAAGCTTCTAATTTATCCACCCACATACTTCCGCAGAACACTGAATCCTTTTCCTGGTCTGAGAGCAAAACTAGAAGCTATGGGCAAAGAACCTGAAAATTTGTCATTATCTTCTGCAAAATAGTAGAGTATTTGAAAACTATTCCTCAGAAATAAGATACCACATAAATCTTAAAATTATGGGGGAAGCTAATGCTATTTTAAAATTCTACTTATTTTTCATTTTTCTCTCTCTTTCTCCTCCCTCTTCCTTTCTTCATTTTCTCTCTCTAG
>NC_022018.1:29223335-29231713 GCF_000317375.1 Microtus ochrogaster
CTCCCTCTCTCTCTTTCTCCCTTTCTCTATCTCTTGTGTGGAGGTCAGAAAACAACTTGAAAGGTCCCAGGAGTCTAGCTCAAGTAACCAGATTTGGTAACAAGTTTTTACCCATTTTCTATCTTGATAGCCAAAAAGCTATTTTATAATTAACAATGGCAGACTTCACAATATCCTGTCATAAAACTTCTAACATGCAGCTAGAAAAATACTGGACATAGAAAGAAGGCATTGTCTTGAGAGAGAGTCTAGAGAGGAGGGTAGGTTTAGATCTGATGTATATTAGTTATCTATTTCTACACAATAAGCTTCCTTCAAATACAGTGGTTTAAGGCAGTAGTAGCCATTATTTTGTTCATGAATCTATAATCTGTGCGGGGCTCAGAAGATACGAGTGCTCACTGTTCCACATCATTCCAGATTTAAAGATTCAGATGGGAGCCAGGGGACTCACTTGGATAGTGGCCCTTCACCTATCTGTCAAGTTGGGGTTCTGAGTCCTGAGCCATGGATGCCGCTGGGGCTTTGAGTCCTCTTCATGTGAACTGTCTTTGTGAAGCTTTGACCTCATCATAGCATGGTGGTCAGGTGCCAAGACCAAGTATCTCATGGGTACAAGGAAGATGTTCATGGTGTTTGTTACCCAGTCCTGGAAGTTACATAGTTCCATTTTAGCTGTTCTCAATGAGTCAAGATAGTTATGAAGACACAGGGAAGGGATATGAACCCCCCTTCACCTTTTAATGCAAGCATAACAGGCTTCTCGAGGCAATGTGTAATAGGAAGTGTTTTTGTGGCCATCTTTGGAAAATAGTCTGCCTTACTAGAAAAATGCAATCTGTCTATACCAGAGTTGATTTCCTTATTAGAATGGCATTAGAATGCATAATAAATTGATGGGACAAAGTGGGTTGATGTCAATGAATGTTAATATAATACAAATGTTAAAAGTTTTATTTAAGTGGATAGGGTGAAAAGGGTAAGGCTAAAGATCCTTATATACAGGCTATGTATTGCTCTGCTAGGTGTTATGAACAAATAAAAACTAAGAAATCATTGGGAATGTAGCTCGGTTGGTATAGTGCTTGCCTAACATGCAGGAATCCTGTAATAACTTCCTAAACTCAACATTAGAGCAGACATGGCTATGCACACCTGTAATTTCAGCTCTTGGGATGTGGAGGCTGGATGACGGACAGTTCAGGGTCTTTTGGAATACATAGCACCTTACCAAAAACACCAGCAAAAAGACTTCTTTGTTTTTCTAGACTAAGAAAAGCCGTTTCTGCAGAGTAAATCCCGTTCCTTTGCCTTAACACGGGAAAAGGACAGGGATCAGAGCATAGAGTCCTGTCAGGGTTCGAGAGGAGCCAGAAGTTACTCACTGACCACACTTCCCTCCCTGCAGATGAGATCCGTGTGGGAAAGTACCACTCACTCTTCCACCCGGAACATCTTGTGAATGGAAAAGAAGATGCAGCAAACAACTACGCACGAGGTCGCTACTCCGTGGGCTCAGATGTCATCGAGCTTGTGTTAGAAAGGATCCGGAAGCTGGCAAGTAGCCCCTCTCCAGCTTTGAACGGGTCAGGCTGGATACTTTTGTTCTTGTGGTAGCCTTGCTTGCTCCCATCTTCCCTCCCCAATTCTCTGACTCTGGGCCTCCAGAGATACTTAAGGAGTCCTGATGTTGGCTTTAGTTACATGGTTACAAAGGAGGCCTTTACAGTTGTCAGGTGGCACTTCTTTACTCTTGTTTCTCCTATTGCAGTGTGTGTGTGTGTGTGTGTGTGTGTGTGAGAGAGAGAGAGAGAGAGAGAGAGAGAGAGAGAGAGAGAGAGAGAGAGAGAGAGAGCATGTGTGTGTTAGCAGAGACTTTCAAAGTTCTCTAAAATGAATTACTTTCCAATAGTCACCACTACTTGTGAAGGTGACAAGGGACAGACCTTCTGTTAAGGATACTTACTGCTCTTTCTCATAGTTCTTTAAGGGTTTGACACTGCAGACCCTTTGTTAAGTAAGTGGTTCGGTATAACCACTGGTAAGAGTACCTTTCATATCTTCCTGGATGTAGTGTGGAAGAGGTACTTTGTCTACAGTGGACAGGACTTTATTTTGCTTCTGTATTTTGCTCTTTTTCTTTTCTTTATTATTGACAAAAACCTTCAGATCTCATGTAGATAAATTCGTGGAAAATAATGAAAGACAGCCAATTGCTTCTATAGGCTGAGCCTCCCTTAGCTGAATGATTGGGACCAGAACTACTTGGATGGGTATTTTCTCCAGGTTTTGGTATATTTGTATACACACACACACACACACACACACACACACACACACACACACACACTTTTAGGGGATCAAGCAAGACAAATGTAAAACTCATTTAAATTTCGAATAACCCATATAGTCATAGGCTCCAGGCAATTTTATGTGGTACTTTAAATGTGCCTGTATGTTGACTGTTACTCACTGCTCTAAGCGCAGATATGGAATTCCCATTTAGTGGCATCATGTAAGTACTCAAAATGAAAAAAAAAGAGGATTTTGGAGCACTGTGAAGTTTGGGATTAGAACTACTCAAGCAGTAGTGAAATTCTAAAGCCTTCACTAACGCCAGAAGGATCATTCAGGAATATTTCAAAGTAGCCATGTTTGTCGTGTAGCTGATAAAGACCGAAGAGGCCACTCTGAGGTGTGTATTCCTGTGTGTCTTTGTACTCACAGGTGCATGTGGGGACCGGATAACCCCCTTGCCTGTCGTGCCTTCGATTCCATCTTCTTTGTTGTTTGTTTGAGACGGGGTCTTGTATGACCTGGTACTGGCCAGCCAGGAGATGATGGATAGTCATCCAGCCCTGGTGATCTGTCTGCCTCCACCTCTTCAGTGCCAGGGTGATGACTGATGACACCATGACCAGACTATTTTTTTCTTTTTTACAACACAGCTTTTGAGACTCAGACTCAGACCTGCATGCTTGTAAGACAAGCCCTTTGCTGATGGAGCCATTTCATCAGCCTCGCTTCCCAATCTTCTCTTCCTGGGAACTGATATTCTACCATCACCCATCTAGTTTATTAGTTTGCATATATCTGGTGGAATTTTCTTTTTTAAAAAAAATTTATTTATTTATTAAAGATTTCTGTCTCCTCCCCGCCACCGCCTCCCATTTCCCTCCCCCTCCCCCGATCAAGTCCCCCTCCCTTGTCAGCCCAAAGAGCAATAAGGGTTCCCTGCCCTGTGGGAAGTCCAAGGACCACCTACCTCCATCCAGGTCTAGTAAGCTGAGCATCCAAATTGCCTAGGCTCCTACAAAGCCAGTACGTGCAGTAGGATCAAAAACCCATTGCCATTGTTCTTGAGTTCTCAGTAGTCCTCATTGACATTGCTTGTTCTTTCTGCAGGCAGAACAATGCAGTGGACTTCAGGCGATTTTGATTTACCGAAGCTTTGGAGGAGGCACAGGGTCGGGATTTACATCTCTCTTGATGGAGCAACTCTCGGCAGAGTATTACAAGAAGACAAAATTGGAGTTCTCTGTCTACCCATCTCCTAGACTCTCCACTGCTGTAGTAGAACCTTACAACGCCGTCCTCACTACTCATTCTACCATAGAACACTCAGACTGCACATTCTTGGTGGACAACGAGGCTCTCTATGACATCTGCCGTCACAAACTTGATGTTGAACGTCCTTCCTATGCTAGTATCAATAGGTTGATAGCTCAGGTGTTATCTTCCATTACCGCTTCACTCCGCTTTGAAGGGCCTCTGAATGTGGACTTAACTGAATTCCAGACCAACCTAGTACCTTATCCCAGAATACATTTCCCCATCCCATCCTTTGCCCCCATCATCTCTGCTGACAAAGCCTACCATGAGCAGCTCTCTGTGCCTGACATCACTGCTGCTTGCTTTGAGTTCTCCAACCAGTTCATCAAGTGTGATCCTCGGCTTGGGAAGTACATGGCTTGCTGCCTACTATACAGAGGAGATGTGGTCCCTAAGGATGTGAATGCAGCAATTATAGCCATGAAGTCAAGGACCTCTGTTCAGTTTGTTGATTGGTGTCCAACTGGTTTCAAGGTGGGCATCAATCAGCAGCCGCCTACGGCAATGCCAGGAGGGGATTTAGCCAGGGTTCAGCGAGCTGTGTGTACGTTGAGCAATACCACAGCGATTGTGGAAACCTGGGCCCGCCTGGACCACAAATTTGACCTCATGTATGCCAAGAAGGCATTTCTGCACTGGTACATCATGGAAGGCATGGACCAAGGGGAGTTTATAGAGGCTAGGGAAGACCTGGCTGCTCTGGAGAAAGACTATGAGGAAGTGGGACTGAGTTTTTGATGTAAAGATGACAAAGCAAATGGATACTGAGTTAAAATGTTGTTATTTGTTTTCAAGCTATTATATACTTAGTGAATAAAAGAAAAACAAAAATCCAATCAACAAGGTCCCAAATTGTGCATTAAATTAAATATATCAATATCAACAATACAGTCATATTTTCTTGTGCACAGTAGAATTCAGCTCTGCTAATTGAGAATCTTCTGAGGATTGCAGTCATTTGAACTACTAAGTCTCTTCTAGGTAGAGTCATTTTGTTACTAATTCTTATGTCACAACAAAAGCCTGACTTTAATCTTTGCCCCTCCGCTTTAAAAAAACAAAACAAAACACCAAGCAAGTATGGAACCTTAATGTTTCTGCTTTTCCTTTCCTGTATCTAAGATGAGAAACAACACAGATTATGAATGTTATTTTTCTATTATTTATGTATTCTACATCAATTAAATCACAAATGTTTTCAGAATATTTCTTTTCCTTTCTCCAAGTGTGGGCTTTAACTCCTTAGTTTTATTTTCAAACAAACAAATGAGAATACTGTTGGGCATTTTTAGAATTTAGGTGTGAGTATCCTGCAGGTAAGAAACTATGTATCCCCTCTTTATTTGATCTGTCCAGGATGGGTGGTTGTATTTGTTTTGCATGTGTATGTGTGTGTGTGTGTAGTATGCTCATATGTGTGTGTGCGTGTTTGTATGTCTTTTAGAAGTATGGATATGTGGGCAAGTTTAAGCTGATGTCATGTCTCTCTCAATTTCTCTCCACTGTATTTATTAAGGAAGGGTCTCTTCACGAACTGGGAGCTCACCGATTGAGCTAGTGTGACCCTGTCTTTGCTATCAGGCACTGGGATTATATGAGCAAGCATGCCCACTTTGCATTTGTGTGGATACTGGAGATCTGAATTCTGTGTCTCACACTTGTTCAGCAAGCCCTTCATTCATTGAACCATCTCTCTCCAGTCTTAGAAGGCTTTATTGGTTCCTCTTAGTATTGCTATGAGGACACAAAAGCAACTTAGAGGTAGGGTTTATTTTGGTTCATGGGTTAAGGGGTTAAAGTCTGTCATAGCAGGGAAAGCAATTGCGATTCATGTGTCACGCCTAGAGGTTGGCATTCTGCAGCCCTTCTCGCTATCTTCCTGCTTCTACGTTCTTCCTGCTTGCTCATCCTAGGTGCTCCCTGAGCCTTAAAGGGGATGGTTTAAAATTACGTGTTCTATCAGACTCCTCTTCCACACTGTCTTTCCCCAGTGGAGACATTTTCAGCCCTCTCTTGTTTATCTCACAAACACATGATTTGAAATGTGACTGTCCACATTCATATCTCTAAGTTTTATTTCTCTGTTAAATCTTACACTGAACTTTCTATTTTTTAGACACATTCTCTGAGATGCTTTGTGTAAATTTAAATGCTTTCTTCCTAAAAATGTACTCTTTACCTTGATGGAGGAAGGTCATTGGCTAATAAAGAAACTGCCTTGGCCCATTTTGATAGGCAATCCCTTAGGTGGGTGGAGTAGGCAGAACAGAATGCTGGGAGAAAGAAGCTGAGTCAGAGAGTCACCATGATTCTCCCACTCCAGACAGACACAGGTTAAGATCTTCCCTGGTAAGCCACCTCGTAGGCTACACAGATTATTAGAAATGGGTTAGATCAATATTAAGAGCTAGCCAATAAGAGGCTGGAACTAATGGGCCAGGTAGTGTTTAAAAGAATACAGTTTCCGTGTGATTATTTCGGGTAAAGCTAGCCGGGTGGCGGGAAGCAGCCCGCCGCTCCTATTACAACATTACCTGAAATACATTTTCCCTTTAATGGTCTCTATGTCTGTTTGTGTCATTATCTTCCCACTGATGCAGATTCTAAACAACACTGCCATTTTTTTTGCTAACTTTCCTGATTTCTTATATATAGAACCAGCTACTGTTGATTCTGCTTCTGTAATTTTTTTTTCAAAGTCTACCCCTTTCTTTTGGAGTCATGAAGTCCCCTCCTTTTAGCAGCTTTTCTGTCTTCCATCCTGTCTTCCTAACCCCTCTTCCACTGCTCCATCATTGAGCATTCTGAAGTACAGTTTGCATGATTTTGCTCCCTGACCCCAGGATTTAATGAGTTGCCATTTCTTCGACATAGGTATAAACTTCTGCACATGGTGGGTAGTCTTTCCCAACTCATATCAACTACATTTCCACTCCTGTCTGTCACAGTGCTCTCATAAATTACATCCAAGACAGTCTCCCCCAATTTTCTAGTATATACTTGTCTATGGCTGGTGATATAACTCATGCTTTAGAATACAATTCTAAGATTCCCTGAAACTGTGAAATTCTACTGTCTTGTGTTCTTTGAGTAACCAAAGCAATCTAGAGCCTACATTCACTCCTGCCCAGGATTAGAGATAGCTGAGCTGAGCTATGAAATTTCTCTCCATTTTAATATATGATATTAAATAATAGTTGATGAGTCTTCCTTTTGAATATACTATACAGTGCTTTACAGTTTTGTTACATTGTTTTTTCCCTTAATGCACCTGTTAGCTTTTTTCTTTAACCACTGGAGGGCACTAGTGAGTTACATAGTCTCTCTCTCTCTCTCTCTCTCTCTCTCTCTCTCTCTCTCTTTCTCTCTCTCTCTCCCTCTTCCCTCTCTCTCCTCTCTTTCTCTCTCTTCCCTTCCTTCCCTCCCTTCCTCTCCCCCAACAGAAGAATGTTTGTAGATTTTATTTTGTTTTAAAATTTAACAATATAGCAATATTCAAATGAACACCATTTCTTAAGTTTTAAAATAAACCTTGTGGATCCCACTATTTATAAGTCTGGTTTACCTTTTTTCACGTGTATGTGTGTAGTGTGTGTACTTATATGCATATGTGCACTTATATGTGGGAAAGCATATGTGTGTAAATGACGTTCCCATGTGTACCCTAGCGTGTGGAGGGCAGACACTGTATGTGTCTTCCTTAACCACTCTCCCCATTATTTACTGAGATAAGGTCTCTTAGATGAACACAGAGCTTGCTGATTGAGCTAGTGTAGTATTTGGCTTGTTCTGCAATCCCCGACTTTATTTTCCAAGTGCTGGGATTTATTTTTTGAGTACAAGCAACTGCTACACAAGTCCAGCATCTAAGTGAGGCAAACTTACACACTTGCTTTTAAATAATATCCACCTACATCCTTTTGGTACCATTTTTATACTTCAAAAATAGTGTTAAATATTTGAGATTGGCTATGGATCTAACATTTTCCACTTCCTTCCAGGGCTGTAGTATTGTGGCAACCTTTCTCACAAACCCTTAGGACCTCTTTCTAAATTTAAAGATTTAAACTATAAATATGGTGAGGACCCTTAACTGTCCCAAGAATGTTTTTAAACTAGAAAAATCATGATTTAACCTTATAAACTTTAGGTTACTTACAAAATGTTCATATTTAAAAGAGGAACTAAAGGGCTTAATGTGCTTTTTCTTCTGAGTTAGCTGCTCTGAAGTGTTGTAAACACTATAGTTTAAAGTCAAATATGTACAACTTCTTTATCACAAGAACTTTGAGACATATAACACTTAAATGCCATATAAGTGATTATCCAAAGCTCAATCACTTAGCAAAGCTACTGGGGAGATGACACTGAAGAACGATGATATAACGACATGATCCTTGTTCTCACAGAGTAGACTGTGGTGAAGGTGGTGAATGAAAGTATTAAATGTAATTCTAAAGTCTGCTAGAAGACCAGAGAGATGGCTCGCCTGGTTAAGGGACTTGCTACCGAGTGACCTGAGTTCGATCCATGAGAACTACATAGTGAAAGAAGAGATGACTCTTGTAAGTTTCTCTCTGATGTCCACCTGTGTGCTGTGAAATCTCATGCTTGTGTGTGCACATGCACACAATAAATAAAATGTAATTTAAAGGTGTGTTATACCACATAATGAATGAATTGCATTCAACTGGGTGCTCCTTCTTAACCCTTTCTTCCATGTCCATGTCACAGTTGCAGGGTTTTTTTTTTTTTTTTTTTTTTTT
>NC_022018.1:29231813-29238489 GCF_000317375.1 Microtus ochrogaster
TCTGTAGACCAGGCTGGTCTCGAACTCACAGAGATCCGCCTGCTTCTGCCTCCCGAGTGCTGGGATTAAAGGCGCGTGCCACCACCGCCCAGCTCAGTTGCAGGGTTTTGAACCAGGCATGGTCATCTAATATTCCCCTAAAGCATGATCAACCAAAGCATGCTTACAGAGGGGAGGCCTGAAACCTCTGTGCATTTTCTGCATTGATCAGTAATTTCCTTCTGCTTGACTGAAGAACATCTCAGTGACCCCCTTCAAACAATTAATCAAAGAGGGTGCACGACCATTATTAGAGAGTGACACAGTCTCTAAGAGGACATAGACATTGGGTAATCTGTGGGGCTCCCTCACTAGATATTTGAATTGTTCATGCACATCTGTCTTGGAGAATAATTTTAAAAATGCGTCTTAGGGAAATGGCAAATTATGGTCTGACAAGAGCTCATGGATGTTCCAAGAGCAGTGTTTAATTCTTGTGCACCCAAGGTTTCCTTGGACACCAGGCTTGCTAGAGTAGGAAAAAAAAAACCAACCTCTTTATCCATAGCAGCTTACCATTGAGTTGAATTGCTATGTTCTTGCAGCTGGTAAGGCCATTCTTCACCTGTGTACCTGCTCTCCTCTGACTGGGGAGAAAGCAGGAGGCCTAGGCAACTTCCTCATGTTAAGACAATGATTGATGCCTGCCCTCCAAAGTAATGCAGCACAAAAGTGAAACTTGGCATGATAGAAAGTGATGGTGTTTTTTTGGATATGGCCAGCTCTACCTCCCATGTATCGAAGTCATTATGACTAGCATGCTTAGAGGCATTATTTAATCTCAAGACAGGGCTTGAGTGTGCAGACAGACAAACAGAACTCTGGAATGGGAGCTTGTCAAAAAAAGAATCCTGTGTTTTAATCTTCTCTCTATGATGAGTTTTAGATTTGGGCAATCCTCCTAGTTCATGAATTATCTGCACATTTCATCATCATGTTGAGTCCCAGTACCCATGGGTTTTTTTTTTTTTAATGCCTCTGCATTTGCAGCTCATTTGAGTCTCAGGATAGCTCTATGACTTCGGGGGTTGCCTGGTGCTTCTAATGCTTGCAACACTGATTAAGAGAAAGTTCATGAGCAAATGGATGTGGCCCCACCACTTCATGGATGGAAGACCTTGCTTATCATTTTGATTACATTCTCTGGTCTTCAATCTCTGTCTTCAAAAGGGAAAAATTATATATACCTTGGAATATACTTGTAAGAATTGAGATAATATTTATATATACTTATCATGGTTTCAGCAACACCAGTGACCAAGGAACTTCCAAGATTTGATCATAAACAGGTAATATTCAGAAAAACGTTCGTTTCTCTGTGCCTGGAGTATTGATCTAAGAGTTAGGATGATTAAAATTTAAAAAGTTAAAAAAGTTTAAATTTTCCAGTAGTGCTTGCAAGAGGATGATTGTTAAATCCAAGGATGTAAAACTTTGTAATGTCACTGAGTATTGCCAAATTGTCTCTCTCTGGCTGTAGGGACATGGTGAGTAACGGAGGATAGTGAATACTAGCACCGCCAACATAGCGTGTTGTGAAACTTACCCTTGCCAGTATGACAGATGAGAAGTTGTATGTGGTAGTTATAAAAGTGTCACTATTATGAAGCTGAACACTTTTTCATAGTGGTAAAGCTCATTTGCATATGTATGTGTGTTTATGGGATCTGTCGTGTCCTTGCTTGTTTTTCTTTTGGATTAGTCCCTAGTAAGCTTATTTTTTAAAGTAGCTCTTTATGTACTGAACAGGAAGCTGTGTGCCTTTTACATGAATGACAAACTTTTTCAAAATTTGTTATCACTTTATCTGTAGGTCTCGCTGTGTCTGTCTGTCTTCATGTCTCTATCTCTTTTTTGTCATTTGATTATTCTGAGATTCAGTTTACTAATTTGTACAGAGAAGGCATTATTATCTGCACAGAAAGATTCTCATAAAAGAAGTGGCTTAAGAAAGAGAGATTAATTGTGTTACAGCTCTGAAAACTAAACATCAGAGACAAGGGGTCAGCAGCCCAAACTCCCTAAGTTCTCAGGATGGCTCTCCTCCAGACTATCCTCCTAATTTGTGATTATGTCTTGGGTTGTGACATAACTTCAATCTTCAGATGATATTTTCTACTTGTGTGTCTCTTTGGCCAAAATTCCTCCTCTCACAGGACACTGGCCATACTGAATTAGGGCTTATGCTACCCAGTATGACCTCATCTTAAGTAATTATATGTGTACCGATTGAAGACCTAGGGATCAGGAGTTCAAAATGCCAACAAGGGAAAAAAAGACTCACAGTTTAACTCAACAATTAGAGTGAGAAACTTTGAGATCCTAAAGATTTGATAAAAATTGTTTGCGTGCCAAGACTCCAATGAAACAGTACAGTGGGCCATATCTAAATCACTCAGCTACATTTCCAAGCTGATTTTGTTTGTTTGTTTGTTTATTATTTGTGTCTTTCACATCCTGCCTCCCAATCCCACTCATCTCCTGCCCCACCCCAAAATAAAACAAAATAACATTTTAAGAGAAAAAGGGGGAAGAAGAATGAAAAAAGGAAGAAGGGGAAATCTCGTCATGGAAGCTGCAGTGTGACCCAGTGAGTCATGCAGTAAACTCCTTTATCTGTATATTTTTACATTCAGGTATTTATCCAAAAGAACCATTGGTCTGTTTGAGGCCCCTGTTCTCTACTGCAGCATCAATGCTACGGTCTCACTGGGACTCTTCCTAGACATCCTGTTGCTGCCCTGTGTTGTGGAGATCCTGTAGCCCTGATTCTACTGGACTGAACTGTGTTTGTCTTTCTCTCTATGCATGCATTGGACATTTAATCAAGGGCTTCACACATAACTAGGCCCACACCTACCACTGAACTATAACCCCAGTTTCATTTTTATATTTTGACTTTACCTCTGGTAGTCGTGCTGATGTTCAGTGTGTGTGTGTGTGTGTGTGTGTGTGTGTGTGTGTGTGTGTGTGTGGTGTTATGTTTTCTCATTCAGAAATTCATTTTACATATTAATGATTTGTCATGTGTGGAAGTCTGTAGGATAATGGTCTCTTTTCCGATAATCTGGCCATTGAGTCTTGCTGCGAGGAGGCTACAGAGGTTTGTTTGTTTGTTTTGATGTGGTCCAGTTTTAGGAAAATTTTGTTCATATTAAATATTCTCATCTTTGAATTATTCATATAAATCAATGTATCTATATGTACAACTGCTGTCATTCTCAAGTTTACCATTTGTAGCATTGTGGAAACACTGGCTTCTTTCCAAATTTGCTTCTCTTTATTTACTTAGCTTATTGGCTTTCAGACAGCAGAAGCCTCCCCTTGCATCACAGAAATGTCAGGATCTGCCACAGTGCCCTGCACAGTACCGAGAAGGTATGTGGGTTCAGGAAGGGTTCAAGTCAGGGAGATGGCTCAGTGGGTAAGTTAGTGGAATTGGTTGGGAAGAATTAGGAGGTGTGGCCTTATTGGGAAAAATGTGTCACTGGGAGCAAGCTTTCAGGTTTCAAAACACAATTGCTCTTCTCCCTCTCTGCTTCCTGGCTGGTCCTGTCTCAAGATGTGTGCTCTTGGTTACTGTTTCAGTGCCTGCCTGCCATCTGCCTGCTGCCATGTTCTTACTATGAACTCTCTCCCTCTAAAACTGTAAGCACCAAATAAACACTTTCTTTCATAAGTTGTCATGGTCATAGTGTCTTATCATGGTAATAGAAAATAACTAAGACACCATGCAAGCTGAAGGACAAGAGTTTAGATCCTCAGTGTCTATATAAACATGCAGGGCCGGCGTGGCAGCCTTTTTATAATCCCAGATTCTGGAAGATGGAGACAGGGTCCCCAGAGCGCGCTGGATAACTAGACTATCTGAGCTCGGGGTTCAGGTGGGAGATCCTGCCTCAGTATGTAAGGTGGGGAGTTATCCAGGAAGACAAGTACATCAACCTTTACCGTCACCATGCATACTCACATGCAGGTACACCCACCAAGATACAGGTGACCCTCAATGCTAATGTGCTTACACTTATGCATGCATACCACACACATACACATAAAGCCCAATAAGAAATTAAGAAATTAGTGACTCCAAACTCGACTGAGCTATGGGAGAATTTGGAATGTTATGGTCTCCTACTCATCCACAGCCCAGTGCCCACTCTGAAACAAATCCTAAATTTTGCCACTTTTGTGGGGCCGGCTTGCAGAGGTGACTTGAGACAGAACCAAACAAGTTGACCAACTTTTGAGCTTTTCTTTACTCTTTAATAGATGCGGTTCCTGGGAGGAATGGGGAACTGACCCCTCAGCAATCTCTCTCATTAGCAGTTCCTGTTCTAGGATTAGTTTCAACGAAGAAAAGCAGAGACAGACAAAAGTTCAGGAAGCCACTGGCTTTAATCCAGATTGGGACAGAGTTGACATATCTGGGGGCAAGAGGGTGAGCTGTGCCTCTCTTTGTCTCTGCCGGGGCAGGGGTGGAACAGGGAGGGAGCCTCAACAGTCTCTCCTTAGATGTGTGGATAACAGGGAGGAGCTTGGAGAGGAGGGGCTCTGTGTGAATTTAGCCTGTTGCTACAGGGAACCAGAAAGCAGACACAGGACGCAGGGAGAGACGCTAACCTCCGTCATCTGCACAGGCTGAACAATACTGTGATGAAGTGAATATTTACAGAGGAAAGGGGAAAACAGGCTGGAGGGAAGAGAGGATCAGAGGGGCACAGCAGTCCTTTGAGAGTCAAGGGCATGTCCTCAGTTTCCCTCACCCTCTACTCTGGGGCTCCTGTCTCGAAGTGTTACTCTCCTGCCCCAGCCTCTGCTTTACTTCTTCCCAATCTGTGCCATCAGCTGGGCGTTGGCAGCTGCCTTGGCTCGCAAATTCTTGGCCTTGTCAATGTTGAAGAGGATGTTCATGATGTTAGTGGGAACATCAAGGGAAAGAGTGAACTTGGTGCCTCGGTCACTTTTGACCTTGTCCTGGTACAGCTTCCCCTTGTGCTGTGCTTGAGACTGGTATCTGTACCGGAGGCTTCCAGCTCCACTCCCACCCGCTGGGCCTGAGAAAGTTCTTTTGCTCTTGCCATGTTTTTGTTTCTCCTCTTCTTCTCCCAAAGAGTCTTGTGGGGGCAGGTGGTGGAAGCTGTTCTTGCTCAGCAAGGGCACATCCTCCAGCTTGTTCTTCTTGACCTCAGACAGGGCCATGTTGAGGCAGCTGAAGACTGGTCCAGTGTTGTAGAACTTGCGGGAGAGGCTTGTCCCTGGGGACCCCAGGAGCAGCAGGAGGAGCAGCAGGAAGTAAGTGGGCATCAGCATTGCTCCCTGCAGCGGAAAAGAAGGGCATGGAAATAGGTGTGAGAGGGACTTAGGTCTGAGAAGGACATCAGTAACGGCCAATAGATCATTTCGAATGTTCTTCTGAGAGGCTTTCTCGAAGGTGGTCCCCAGATCAGCAGCATCAGCATCACCTGGAAATTTGTTACAACTGCAAACCATTCTCAGGTCCTGCCCTAGAACTGGGGAATCAGAGCTCGACTCTCTGTGTTTTAGCATAGTCTTCTGATTCATCTGCATGTGTACTGTGTCTGGAGGCTTGTGGATCTGAAGGCTTGGTCTCATGATTGAGCTGCTTTTCTGGAAAGTTCTGGAAACTCAGAAGGAGGAGAAAGTAGGTCACTGGGGAACAGGGGTGTTCCTAGGAAGTATATTATGCCTGGTTGTTTCCTGCTTCCTAACTGAATCCTCTCCATCTTGATGGAAGCCTCTGTAGTCTGCCCTGTCATGATGGGCTGACATCTGGGACTGTGAGCCAAAATAAACCTTTTTTTCCCTTAGGTTGTTCATGTCAGAAATTTTCTCACAGCAATGCAGAACAGTTCACCTGCTGTTACTTCTAATGGTCTCTACAATCTGAGAATTTGCCAGTATGGTATTTCTATCTTGTTTAATTCAGCTTTGCTACTGGGCCAAAAAGTGAATAGCTGATGTACTAAGTAAGTGTGTGGCCGCCTTCCTGGTCTTCAGAATTTGTCATCTGTGTTCGGTCTCTACAATAATGGTAAAGTGGGCAGAAGCTGCCTCCTGCGTACAAGAGCCGACTCCATTTCCACCCTATCCCCCTTTGCCTGTTCTGTGGATGTTCTTTGCCTGTTCTCTCCCCCCACCAGAAATAAAGACATAGGCTTAATTAGCTTCATTATAGCCCCCCCCCATCATTCATAAGAAAAATGGAAATGGCTGGGGTTTAATCAATGGCTGGGGTTTGTCTAAACACCTCACAGAGTAACCATGGTCGTTTTGCACCTTTGACATGCTGATAACCAGCATGTGTGTTCTTGACCTGTCATCAGAACATACTGTCCCCAGAGTGCACACGCAGTGCAGGTTTCAACTGCTTTCATCTGGGTGTGCTCCTGAACTTTACTTTGGGCGAACTATGAAACTTGGGTCATTATTTTCTAGTGGCAGCAATGGAAAATTCAAGAAATATTCTGTAAATGAACAAACACCAGGATCCTGCTGAACACTCAGCAGTGAGGAAGGTTGTTTCGTTAGCTGCAGTCGTGGTGCACAGTGTCTCAGCTGCCATTGTTATGGTGCACAGTGTCTCAGCTGCAGTTATGGTGCACAGTGTCTCAGCTGC
>NC_022018.1:29239266-29242151 GCF_000317375.1 Microtus ochrogaster
TGGTGCACAGTGTCTCAGCTGCAGTTCTGGTGCACAGTGGCAGGAAACAGGTAATCAGAGGCCTGAACTCTAAATCACCTTAATCACCAATGTGACCTTGGCCGTGCAGCTTCCCAGCTGATGAGTAGGAATGGACCCAAGGCCACCCCGAACTTCTTTAGGCTGTAAAACTGAGTCTTACTCTTTAGCTTAGGCTAGTCTGTAACTCAGAATGTAGCCCATGCTAGGCCCAGATTCCTGTTTCAGAGAACTAGGATACTATGGACAAGTCATTCCCCACTCCCCAACTCAGACTGCATTTGCCCAAGTTCAGTTCTCTGAAGAAACCTGAAAGTCCCACACATATTCATCAGACACACACAAACCCACACAGACACACATTAACACATTTGCGTCTATATAATGCATACAGGTACATCCATCCACATGCATATATACCTGCACACACATGCATGTGTGGACACATATGCACATAATACTACACTCACTGCAGTTTCCTGTAAACGTTGCTCCTTTCCTAGGAGTACATTGTAGCTGCCACCTTCCTTTTATTTTAAAGTAACTTATTTATTTGCTCCCCTTTTTAACATCTTAAGCATTTTCTCATTTTTTTAATATTTCATGACAAAATATATGAACTTTGCTTTAAATATTCCATGTCTATACACAGACCGGATATAAGCACGTCACATTTTGGAATTAAACAGAAATTGTCTCAGATGCCATATGGTCCTTTACCTGAAGGCCTTGGGCAGATTCCTTAGCCTCTGTGAAATTCAATTTCCTCATCAGACAAATGGTGACAATAACTATCCCACAAAAGTTAAGGGATGAATTAAAGTCAAAATACCAGTGTGTGAAAATGTATGCTTTAACCACATACTCACTAGGTTGCTTCATCCTGTTCACATGTAAGTAATCTCTGCATCTATTAAGACAGAGGTGTAGTCTGTACACAGACTTTCAGTCATGTGTTTTAAGCAACAAGAGCATGCCAGATATTCTGAGTCAATAATTTGATCTTCCAGACTAATATATTTGTTGCAATCCATCTCTGGCTTATAGTTTTTGTCTGCATAATGCTTTCTACCACAGTCTATGCAGGCTTGGTTTGCCTTACACTTAATTCAAGGAAGTACATTGCTTCAAGTTAGAGTGCTCCAAAAGTCCATGGAAGGATCATTTCATCACACACCATGGACCTGGGTGCTGAGACCGAGAACTTGCACCTGCAGGTGATGCTGATGCTGTGGGCTCATCTCTGTTCTATTCATTTCAACTCCTCTTTGTGATCGTTAGAATTTCTAGAGCGGGGTGTGGCGGTGCCACACACTTGTGCAGCACAGAAGTGGCTAAAGCTGGAAGCTTGTGAATTTGAGGCTAGCCCGGACTATCTACCTATCAAGAGCTTGATTCAAACAACAGCAGCAGCAACAACAACAACAGCAACAAGCTTGAAGGAGTTCCTGGGGAAATATTTTACAGAGCTGTATCATTATTCTCTGTGAACAAAGACACACTGTGTTCAATAGCCAGACCTTTGGCTTGACCGTGTCCTGAGGGTCCAGCTAGTCCTGTGGAGAGTTAGTGAGTGTTTGTTGTCTGAGGCCTTGAAGACATCTTAAAAGTTAGGAACAATTTTGAGTGACATCTTAATCCTGAAAGAATTGAAAAAGGCAAAACAAAACAGACAACAGTTCAGAAAGTGTTAATGCTGGTGGGAAAGTGATAGAGAAACTCCCACCTGTTCCGTTGCTTTGTTCACTGGTTCCTTCCAGAGACTACAAACGAGCTCTTGCCCAAGTGCCCAAGCACCCCAGTTTCACCTGTGACGTCAGAGGGCTGAATCTGAGGGTCTCTTTGTCCTGATTTCTTTCTTCTTTCACTCTTGAAAGCAAGAGGTCCTCCTCCACAGAGGACGTGGAAGGTGAGGTGACCCACTCAGTTTAGAGTTGGTTAGACTCTTGAGTGAGTGTATGCTGTCGAGGGGATACTAGGCACACACAGCCCTGACACAGTCACAGTCCTTCCTACATCTGAGGCTCCTCCTCCTCTGCCTAAAACTGCTGCAGCATAGTGGCAGGGACCACCTTAGATTTCTATACAAGAATCATAAATATTGCTGAAAACTCAATGTATTTTGTGTCTAAGTCCATCGTGAGACCGAATCCACCAATACTGGCTGCTCCTTCAGTGTGAACTAAACCCTGAATTTACAAACCAGCACCTTTGATGGAACCACTTTGAACTCTGTATTTCTTTGGCATGTCTAGTTTTTTTGTGGTGTGTCAGCTTTTTTTGTGACGCAGAGATTTTTTTTTTTGTCTCTGTACTTTCTTGGGGGCTCTTGAGATCCTTGGTAGCTGCTGATAGAGTCAATAGAGCCTTATATTAAGTCATTTCCTCAATAAATATTTGTTATATAAACTGACATACAGATTAGCATTCAGGCACTTAGCGAAATTAATTTCCCCTAAGGCAGAACAACTTGTTTTCAGGTCTCTTTTTTTGATGTATTTTCTCTGTGCATATCTATGCTATTGTGTATTACTGAGGAAATACTACTTGATGAGGCACAGGGGTTTGTTGTTCTTATTCTGAAGTCATGCATGCATGTTTACATGAGAAAGTTCTGCCAAAATTACCGTCTACAGTTTTCCCAGGAAAAACTTTAAAATTTTTCTTGCTATGGCCTGGCCTCCATGGAATCCCTGTTATGGATTTGTGTCCTGCTCATCTCAATTACACATGTAATTGACCCTGGGACTGAGAGGTGAGACCCCTGTTTATCTATTTAAATCCTGTGTGTGTGTGTGTGTGTGTGTGTGAGAGAGAGAGAGAGAGAGAGAGAGAGAGAGAGAGAGAGAGAGAGAGAAAGAGAGAGA
>NC_022018.1:29242251-29259194 GCF_000317375.1 Microtus ochrogaster
GAGAGAGAGAGAGAGAGAGAGAGAGAAAGAGAGAGAGAGAAAGAGAGATAGACAGACAGATACAGACACACACACACAGAGGGACAGACAGACAGACAGACAGACACACACACAGAGAGAAAAAGAGAGAGAGAGAGAGAGAGAGAGAGAGAGAGAGAGAGAGAGAGAGAGAGAGCAATTTTCTAAAGTATGTTATTTTCTTATTCTTTAAATCCTGTGTTTCTGTCAGAGAAGAAAATCATGGCTAGGAGGCCAAGGATGTCTGAATGAAACCTAAGATGTGTCTGCAAGCAAATATCCTGTCCGGGACTTCATTTGCAGACCCCAGGTCCTAGTGTGTGTGGATGAGGATGTGGGTGTTTTGGTTTGGCACTGATGGAAAGTTGTTACAAAGACAATTATCCTCAACACTGTGTATTACGGAGAAGCCTAGCTCTAGCCCTGCATTATCTGAAATATAAGGCTTCTTGACCATTCTGGGTATTTTTACCATTAATGTTATGGTTAGCAGTTGGGAGACAGAGTCACATTTCTCTTCAGGGATTTTCTTATAATGCTTCATTTACATTTTCCTGAGGCTTTATAGAATCAAAGGAAAAATGCTTTTTGTCAGGTATAGATAGTGGCACATGGCTCTAATCTCAGTCCTGGGAGGTAGAGATGGGGAGGTCAGAGTTCAAGGCCATACTTGGCTACATAGGGGGTAGCAGGCAACCCAAGACTATGTGTGGCTCCGCTTTGACAAGCTGAAGCAAATAACCAATCCAAATAAAGCAAAACTACAGAAAAGGTGCCCATGTTCTCTAGGTAATGCATAGTTCTTGAACAAAGTTCTCCTGTTAACTTCTTCAGGACCATTTACCTCAACTGAAGCAACATCAAGTTTCAAGATGTCCCTGTTCCTCCCTATGGAAACATCAAGCCCCGGTCAGTTAGATTTACGGGGTAAATTTGTGCACTGATTTTTTTTTTTTATCTTCAAACGGCTAAAGCTTTTTGGGGTTATTTAAGCAGGGCTACCCCATGGGACCTTTAAAGAGATACACTCACTTTAGACACCTGTAACAGAATCAAGCTTAAACATGAGACAGTGAAGGACCTGGCCAGACCGAGGAAAAAGCACAGGACAGAGAAATCGTGGATTCCACAGCTTCCCAAGTGTAGCAATAAAGACAGAGCTGGACCTCTGAGGCCCAGAGTATCTGCAAACACAGATAAGAAACTCAATGAAGAAATGAGCCAGCTAAAACCTTTTTGTGAATCTACGCTGCAGGACTTAGGGAACACTCAACATTTCAGATATGGGATGACACTTTTTTTTTGAAATATTTTACTTTTGGAATGTTTGTATGGAACCCCCTCCAACCTAGATCCAGACCTAAGCAATTCCCCTGAACATGAAAAGTGAGTCTTATGGATGGCAGACTCTTCTCTTCCCCCAAAGACAGAGGATACATTTGTCATGTTATAAACCAGCAATGGGTGTATCTTAATTATTCCATTCCTAGAAGAGTCTCCACCCCCTTTACGCAGCTGTATTTAGAAAAGGATAAGGCAAATGGAATTCTCAGGAAACCCGAACATAAAAGGTAGACACAAAACATTCCTCTCTATGCGTCCTTGCTCTTTTTGCTCTCACAGGTGCTAGTCACTCAGCTACTGCACCCCAGTTCCAACCCCCTCATAGTCCCAGCCTTCCAAGATGGAAATGATTCCAGCCTGGGAGAATTTTTCACCTTTTATGTTGTATTGGGTTAGCCTCTTAAACTCTTGGGGTTGTTGTAGTAACTGCCCCCTACCCTGGCACGCCAGGGAAGGGAAGGAGATGACACAGGCAAGACGCATGTACAAGTGAATGACAGATCTATGCACCCTTGCTGCTCTGAGGCAGTGTGTAATATGGGACTCTAGCTTCTGAGCATTAGTATCCCCATCTAGTTGTAAACTGTCACCAAAGACTACTTTTTTGTATTCATAGGTGGACTGTATTTAGAAGCAAGAGGTGTGTGTGTGTGTGTGTGTGTGTGTGTGTGTGTGTGGTTAGGACAAACTGCACTGTATATGTCACCTCTTCAAAGCAGGGCTCTGTATACTAACAAAGGAATGGTCATTTTTGCCCCCTGAATAACGTCTCCTTGGTGTCTTAGGTACCCATTTCTGCTGATTTAAAACAAGCCTGGGAATGGAGGTCAGCACTCCCTACACGTGAGCTCCCACTGAGGGTCCGTATCAACTCTTTCAGCCGGCTAGCACCCAGCCCTTGTTGAGAGAAAATTCATTTACACTTTCTAAGTCAGTCCCTAAGAACAGCCTTACCTGTAAGCCTGTAAGCGGACTTTGCTCCGGAGTGGAACTGCTCAGGGCGAGGGGCACAGCTCCAAGGACTGGCAGGGCTGCTCCAGGCAGGTCTTCTGAACTTCTGATTGCTTGGGGTCGCAGCTTTGTCTTCTCTGGTATTGTTCGTAGGTGGGTTGTGATATTTCCTCTCTATGGAAACCGCTCCACTCCCCTGTGCACATATATATAAAAGTGACAGATCACAGGGTGGATCGTAATCCCAGACGTGGTGCCTACATTAGGGTGAGATTTCATTTAAAATACAACTAGAGCCAGCTGTCTACGTCACAGAGATGACAGGTACTCGGGAGACTGCAACCTCTCCTGCCTCTCCCTTCTCTAGTCACCTCCTTCTTTTTTTCCTGTCCAGGCAACTTGCTTCATTAATTAAATAACAAAAGAAGTCAAACAATAACAGATCCCAGAGCTCAGGTAAGCGGAGAAGCAGTGTCTTTGGACAGGATTTCATGACTGATATTAATTCCGGCTGACTCCAGCTTCTCTTACCTCTCACTCCAGCTAACCCTCCCATTGGAAATCTGGGGCCAGAAACTGCTTTGCAAGCAGAGAAGGTGGTTTGGAGTTCATCTGTTGCCCTGTCCTTTTGTGGGCTCTGTGAGTGTTAGCTGGCTGCTCACACAGCTCATTATCATTGTTTGTGTTGGTCAAATATTCCGGGGTCCAGAGCGTTTTAATAGGAAATCACTTAATTTTTACTAGTTTATGCACCCAGCATTAACTGGACACCTACTGTGCTCCTGGTATTTTTCAGATGCTGAAAATTAAGCTAAGGCTAGTCTAGAAAAGAACAAGAGAGAGAGAGAGAGAGAGAGAGAGAGAGAGAGAGAGAGAGAGAGAGAGAGAGAAAGGGGGGGGGGATCAGAAAACAGAACTTGATTACCAGGCAGCAAATGCCATTGTTTAGAAAGTAGCAGGACTGCCCACTGGAGAGTTTCCTGTGCTCTGTGAGAGGAAAGCAGAAGTGCGCACCCAGGAGGGCAGTCATCTGGTGTGGACTGAGCTAAGGGAGGGAGTCAGCTGGGAAGGAGTCAGACAGAAAGAAGCTAGGAGCTGATCTACACTGAGAAGTGTTTGGAGACTTGTTTAAAGAGTAAACATCACTTAATATGTCCTAGGAAGGAGCTGGAGAGATGGTTCAGTGGTTTAGAACACTTGACTAGCCTTCCAGAGGTTCTGAGTTCAATTACCAGCAACTTCATGGTGGCTCACAACCGTCTGTAACGGGATCAGATTCCTTCTTCTGGTATACACATAAAGTACATGAATAAATAAATTTTTAAAAAAATATATCCTAGAAGATGTGGAGGGGAAGGATCCAGACAGGTGACCCTTAGTTCATAGATGACGAAATTGAGACCATGAGAATGAACTTATTGCTACCACCTAGACTCTGCATCACAGAGTCAGGATGAGAATGAAGCACAATACTTTTTCTAATCCACCTTAGACCTTGTGTCGAGTAGATTTTAAAGGAGCCATGTGACTGGTTGGGTCTCCATGGCAAAACCAGAGGCCAAGGCCCAGATGAAGGTTCCTTAGTTGGAATTCTTCTAGGTCAATGATTTTCATCCTTCCTGTTGCTGCAGCCCTTTAATATAGTTCCTCATGTTGTGGGGACCCCAACCAAAAAAATCGTTTTTACTGCTACTTCTTAACTGTAATTTTGCTGTCTGTGTTTTCTGATGGTCTTAGGTGGCCCCTGTGAAAGGGGTTTGAGAACCGCTGCTCTAGGTGATGAGCTAGGTGGTCTTCTTAGATGATCAAGACCTTTCGGTGTCCTCAGATATTTAGGAGAAAAGTAGAGAAGAAAGAGAAAGGGGGAAGGGGAAAGGCAGAGACTACCTCTTCAGAAGAATGGCAAACACAGAGAGAGAGATGGAGAGAAGGCAAGAGATCTACGTACCTCAGTGGAAAGGGGGAAATTGGGAGTGGGTAGTCTCTTAAAGGGACAGGGTACCCAGGTAACAGGGCAGGTCAGCAGTTTTATTATTACAACACCTAAGACATATATATTCTTTAAAAGATTTATTTATTCATGTCCTTTTTGTATACACCAGAAGAAATCTGATCCCATTACAGATGGCTGTGAGCCACCATGTGGTAGCTGGGAATTGAACTCAGGACCTCTGGAAGGAGCAGCAGAGGTGGGCACCTCAGCCTTAATCCTCCAGAATGAAAACTACCAGACCCTGTAATTGGTCATTAATTTGGATCTCAAAAACATAGAACAGTCTATACTCAAGTTAGAGACCTCTCTAGATTCTATTGCTGAGGTTGCCTTATAGAATTGGAAGAGGTCTGCACCCCCTCTTCATGCAACAAGGAGGCCTGTGTGCTGCCCTGGGGAAAATAAATGCTGTTTCTATGTCAATCACTCTGGGGTAATTAGAGATTCAATGGCCTTGTTAAAAAAAACAAACAAACAGATTAATGACAGTAAACAGAACACTCACACTGGAAGCTGAATGGTATGAAAACTTGTTCTACCGGTCTTCTTGGTTAGCCACTTTCCTTCCAGCTCTGGCAGCCCCCCTAATGAGCTTGCTCCTAGAACTTCCTCTCAGCCCCTGCCTCATCAACAGACTAATGGCTTTTATTCAAAAACAGGTCAATAGTGTTCAACTATTGAGGTCCCAATATCAACCCCTTGAACCTCTGGACAGAAAAGACCCATGATTGAGTCCTGTCATCAGTACTTGTGAAGAGGCAAATGTAGGACCCAGGGCAGCTTGGTACACACCTTCCAAGACAGGCCTTATAGACCAACAGGAAAGTAGGCTTGAGTCTTAGTTTACCATAACACAATACCTGATTCCGAGAAAGACCACCAACTGAGACCACCCATGCTCCACCCAGGAGCAGACCATCCAAAGAAATTCCTAATGTTCTAACTACTGTAAATAGGATCACTTGGTGTTGCTCAGCCCAGCATACAACCATTCCCTTTTCACCAGGGTACCCCTGGACAAATATCAGCTAACCAGGGGGCCTGAACCTTAGAAATCCCTCTGCTATTATAAAAACCCCACCCCAACTGTGCTCAGGGCTCTTCAATCGCGCCAATATGTTGGACACATGGAGAGTCTGAGTTCATGAACTTGTGTATGAATAAAAGCGCTTTGCTTTTATTCAATAAAAGCTCGGTCTCCTTGTTGGCTTTTAGGGGACTATGAGGATCTGGGTATAACATGAAGAGACACCATGACCATGGCAACTCCTATAAAAGAAAACATATAATTGAGGGGGCTCGCTTACAGTTTCAGAGGTTCAGTCTATTATCATCATGGTGGAGAGCATGGTGGCTGCAGGCAGACATGGTGCTGGAGCTGAGAGTTCTGCATCCTGACTCGGAGGCAACATGAAGCCTACTGTCAGTCACACTGAGGAAAGCTGGAGCAAAAGGGACCTCAAAGCCTGCCCCTACAGTGACACACTTCCTCCAATAAGGCCACGCCTCCTAATGGTGCCACCCCCTTTGGGGGCCATATTCTTTTAAATCACCACACCGGGGGGAGCATGGCAGGTGTAGTGTAGGTATACACTTTTGTTAAGGATGTAAACCTCACTAAGTAATCATTTGCTTTACAGCTTGAAGGACAGCCCTGAACAACACAAAGGTGATTAGTGGGGAAAGCTCCCCAGGTATCACTTAGACATGAAGAAGTGGTGGTTTCCTCTCCCACCCTCTGCTGAAGCCTTCGCCAGACTTGCTGCTGATCTTGCAAGTCTCTCTGGCCTCTGTGAGCCATTAGGATCTTTTATGAGTTCAGCAACAACATTTAGAATGTTGTTTAAGGGAGAAAATACTCTGTGGAGGGCTGGGGTGAGAAGAGAAGAGAAAGCTACCCACTCTCATGTATGAGTAGAAATGGCTTTATATTTATAACGTTCATTTTCCAGTGTGCCCAAAGTGCTTAGATTAACAATGTAACTACTAAAATCCGAGCTTGTCGTAGAGAAAAGGGAACAAGACATTAGGGAGCTGTAAGGAAGTTTCACAGATATAGAAGATTTTTACCTTGGAGCCAAGACAGTGAAGTTTCCATTTCTGCCTCTTCCCAGACCAAGACGTAATATTTTAGCATAAAAATTATGATGAGTTGAAGGCAATTAAGAAAAGGCCTTAGAAAAGCTCTCTATCCCCTCTGTTATTTGCCTGTCTCATTTTCCCCCCCAACATCTTGAGGCTCTGTTATGAGCGTGCCCCTTGCTGATTACCTCTCCTTACCAACTGACAGTTTTGCCATTATACGATTTTCTTCATCTTTGGTAACATCTACATTTCCCTTTATCTTTCCCTTCTCAAGGTCCCCCCTCTTCTCTTGGGGCAGAGTCTCATTATTACAGCCCAGTCTTCTCTTGAACACTCAGTCCTCATCTCTATCCCCAGAGTACTGGGACTACAAGTGCAGCTCTGAGCGCAGCTCTGAGCGCAGCTCACGGGGATACTCTTTTTTTCTTCAAGTTCATTTTCACTGATTTTTTTTTTTAATGCTGAGCATCAAATTCAGCACGACGTAGTGTTTCCCAGATCATCTAGGGCCACAGTGTGAGACTCTGTCTCAGAAAAATAGAAATAAAATAAAGTCTTGTCTGCTGGTACTGTCTTCCTGAGGAGAACATGGCTATTCTCTCCTAAAAAGATGAGGAAACACAAGAAGCACATGGTGCGGAACTCCGGTTCCTTCTCCGTGGGTATGAAGTCTCTGGATGCTGTAAAATCATCCTCAGCTGTGCATGAACTGTGGTCTTGTGTGCTGCCTCTTCCATGGTCCTCTAGTAACAACAGGAGGGAAAACAGAAAGTGGTACGATGAGCACCACGATTTGAGATGACTGGGAAACCATTCCAATAAACACATTTGAATTTTGAAGTCTCTCTTCCTCCTGTCTATCTGTCTGTCTTTCTATTTATTGATCTATTTATTTAGTCTATCATCTACAGTTTCATTTTCTTTGTCAAAATTCGGGCACTTAAAATTGCATTGGCACCCATCACTTCTTTTAGACTGCACCTTTCCAGAAAAATAGTCTATTTGGGGTGGTCATAAAACTGCCATAAATGCTCTGCTTTGGAATCAGACAGGCTGACTGCTTTATCAAACCCTGCAGTGGTGAACACGGATGATCTCTTGCCGGTTACCTGGACTCTTTATATTTTGGATTCTCTTGGAAAAGGAGAGCCACTGCACCCGTGGGTCCTGTTCCTGAGAGACTTAAAGGAGATGTCAGTGGTAGGACCAGCACAGGATCTCACCCAGCACGAAGTGATTTCCTCCTTCCCTTTCGGCAAAATTAAAAAGTCCATCAACTAAAGCAACAGAATACCCAAGTTCTCTCTACTCTTTACCCTCCTCCAGACTGTGAACATGGAGACCATGGCTTTCTTTTGTTCCCATTTACATTTCTTCGGATTAAAGATATGGTCATTTTTTTTCAGACAGCCTTGGCAGCCGAGCAAAAATTTTCTGAAATGATTTCACTAAGAATTTGGAAATGCTCATTTAATATTTTCTCTAGTAATGTGTGTTCTCTGGATTTATTCTAAAAATCAAAATGAGTATAAGGTATTCTTGCGTATGTTCCGAAATCTTCGTGTTAAAGATCATGGTTAAAAGTGGTAAATGCAGGGACGGGGAGACAGCCCAGTTGGCAAAATGCTTGATTTGCAGGCAGTTAGAACCTGAGGTCAATTTCAGAACCCGTATAAACAGGCAACAACAACAACAAACACCGAAAGCGAGGTAGGGTAGCATGCCTTGTCATCCCAATGCTGGGGAGGCAGAGGAAGGTGGATCGTGTGACTATGTTGCTAGCTACCCTACGTGGCCAGTTACAGGTCACTGACAAACGCTGTCACAAAAAAAGAAAACCCCTGGCTGGCACTTTTTCTTGGGTGAAATTTTGGATTTCAGCATGTTAGGTAGGTACTTTTCATTCAGAATATGGTGTGTGCCTAAGCAGGCAAGCGGTTTGATATCGATAAACCTGAGTTTCACTTGATGTGGCTAAGATGATGAAGTATGCAAAATAAAAACATTAAAGAATATTTTTGTTTGCAGAAGACAGAAGTAGACTTTTAAAATAGCATGATCCCATTTGATATAAGTATTTTTAAAGAATGTTTTTGATGGCAATTAGACAGCTTACAGTGAATAAAGGTACCCATGGCCAAGACTGATGACTGGGATTGGTTTCCCAGACCCACACGATGGAAGGATAGAACCAGCTTTCAAGAGTTGTTCTCTGACATCCACATGTAGGGCATGAAACGCACACACACACACACACACACACACACACACACACACACATTAAAAATCCCGAAAGAACCCTTAAAGTGCTGGGATGGAACCTAGGTCTCCAGTATGCTAAGAAAGCACCGTGTCAGTGAGGTGCAGCTTCCGTTCACTGTTTTTCTATCTTCTGAGTTTATGGTTCATTTTATATAGATTTTTTTTTGAGACAGGGTTTCTCTATGTAGCTTTGAAACCTGTCCTGGAACTCACTCTGTAGTCCAGGCTAGCCTCAAACTCAAAGAGATCCACTTGCCTCTGCTTCCCAAGTGCTGGGGTTAAAGGTATGTGCTACCACTGCCCGGCTCATAGGATTGTTTTAATAAAAAAGAATCACCAAGGAGCAGAATTGTTAGTTTTGAACCAATTAGATTTACCCCCTCTCCATTTTCTCTTCCTGGAAATGAGCAGCCGTCTGGGGAGATGGGAGCTTTAGGCTTCTGTGAAATATTTCTAGGAGAGAATGATTTGGGAGTGGATTTAAGAGGAGACAGATGGGGCAGAGTTTCAGGCTGCTTTCTACACAGTCAATAGCATTCCGGCTTTTCTCTGTTTTGTATAATAGGATTTTGTACAAAATTGTGTTTGGAACACAGCTTTGATTACTAAATTAAGTTGAATAACATAAGCCCAAGCCAAATCCAAATAAACAATTCCTCCAGCCACAATTTTGAAAATACTATGACTGAAAAAACATTGGAGCAATGCAGGAGAAATATGGTGCTTGGGGTGGTTGTATATGTATATTTGTATGCATGTTGGTGTATGTATTTCTGTATGTACATGTGTGTGCATGTCTCATGTATATGTGTGTGCCTGTGTGTGTGCATGTAGGCTTATGTCTCTCTCTCTCTCTCTCTCTCTCTCTCTCTCTCTCTCTCTCTCTCTCTGTGTGTGTGTGTTCATGTAGGTGTATATCTGTGCATGTGTGTGTGCAATGTAGTTGTATGTCTGTGTGTGTGTGTGTGTGTGTGTGTGTGTGTAAGACCCTTGCTTGGCTCTCACATGCATTTATTCATCACCACGTGGGAAAGGAGGCAGTTCATTTGAATCTTATGTCTGTGTGATATATGCTTTAGCCAGCTTGCTCTGTGATATGTGGGCTGGGGTCAAACTAATAAAATTACATGTTCACAGTAATCACATCTTATACTGAACAGATATTCTGTAGGGATTTTAAATGTTTCTGAACTTTGAATAAACTTTTCTAGAATCATCGAACATTTGGTCCTACTATCTAAGTCAATCTTTTTTTCAAAAGAGGAAACTGAGATCCAGGTGTGTTAAAAAAACTTAGACAGGATCACACATGGTTGTGTTAGATCTCAGGCCCTGGACACAACTATGTCCTGTGGCTTTGTCTTTTGCAGCAGCAGCTGATCACGAGGGAGGAACTGAGCCTTGCCATGAGAGTGAGTGATTGTTTTAGCCATGGGGCCTATAATTGAAGATAATATTATTAAAATAAGGTAAAGATGAAGGATTATTAGATGTTTATCCAGAAAGACAAGTGTGGGGAGTCAGATGGCATTGTGATTGTATTTTATCTTTAACAATCCAGGAAGAGTGTAGGATTTTATTTTAGGAAGATCTGGTGCCAGGTAAAACAGCAACACCACTAAGAGTTTTTTTTTGATAGTGGAAAACCATGCAAAATTAATTTCTATTGTAGAATTCACAGGAGAACGTGTGTGTCTGCAAGGGCACATGTGTATACGAGTGCAGGAGATTTGTGTAGGGAGCAGGTGCTGATGCCTGGTGTTTTCTTTAATCCCCCTCCACTTTATTTTGGGGGGACAAGATCTCTCGTCAAACATGGAGCTCACCAATTGAGATAGAGTGGTTGCCTTTCGGGTCTTAGGTATCCTCTCTCTGCCTCCTTATGGCTGCAATTACAGGGTTTCCCCACTGTGTCCACTTTTACTATTTGGACTTTGGAGATCTGATCTAAGGTACACATGCTTCTACATATATTTTACCAAATGAGCCATCTCCCTAGCCCCAGCATTACATACCTTTTTTTTCCATTTTATTTTTCTGTTTATCCATGGTTTTCCTGTGTGTATGTCTGTGTACCATATGGATGCAGTGCCCACAGAGGCCAGAAGAGGGCATCAGATCTCCTGGGACTAGAGTTAAAGATGGTTGTGAGCAGCCATGTGGGTGCTGGGTGCTAGGAATAAAACCTGGGTCTTTTGGAAGAGTAGTTAGTGCTCTTACATGCAGAGCTATCTCTTTAGTCCCTGAATGCCCTTTAATAAATCCAATGACTACAAATAAATGTAACTTTGATTCTACAAGCTACCATCTATGTTGCTCCTGTTCCCCGAAGCAAGGAATCTCTAATAGGCTATTCCTGTTCATCCAATATGAACTACTAACCAGTGGCTTTTCATTCTTCCACTTTTCGGTACCGATCATGATTCCACATATTATTCTGAAGCTGAGATGCTATTGGGACTATGGAAATCCTCATCACCTTTCACTCAACTCACCACGTTAAAATATTTTTATTATATTTTAAAATTTTTATTAACTTGGTTATTAAAATTTTTTAAATAAATAAAAACATCTCACATCAAAATTAATAGACTCTAAGCCTATATAAGCCAATAAACTTCTATACAGTTAGAATAGGCATTCAGAGTGGAAGCTGTGGGACTTCCTATTAAATTTTAGACTTTCAATATGGATTGTATTTTATAGACGTAACCCCCATCACCAAAAATATCTGTGACTGAATTAGAAGTATAAAAACAACTAGCTTCATATTTTCTTTCATAATTCATGTCCACTACCTGCATTCAGCCCTTCCTCATCCCCTTCTATTTTGCCTTCCTTGTTCTCTTTTAATGTTAGATGGTGCCCACATGCACACTGGTTTACATCGCTATATATGTATTATTGGCCACCTTCTGCATCCGAGAGAAAACTTCTCTCTCATCTAGTTTTCTTTCTGGGTTTGTATGACCTCACTTGAACATGATCATTTGCTCCTCTTAAGGGTCTCATTTCCCACTCAAGTTCACGACTTCTCAGATTAGTCTTCACAAGCGTTCCTAAAAGAAGCCACCCTCCTTTGCTACTGCTCACCACGGAGGTTCCAGTTCAGTGTGTCTGGGATGGGGGCTTCTGACAAGTTCCCGAAGCTGCCAGTGTTGCTGGCCTTTGGACCACCCCAAGTAGCTGGATCAAAAGTACTTAAAACTAATCACCATAGTGCCTCAGACCTCTGCATTTCATACATACTGTTTCCATGTTCTGAAAGGAGCGATGGATTCTACAATGGTTGGAGAAAGCCAAAGGCCTTACCAAACTATCTGCCCTGGTTCTCTTTATGCTTCACTATTTTCTTGCAGCTATAGGACTATGATTTAGGTGGAGGAAGAAATAGCTTTGGGTCTCTAAAGAAAAAGAAGAGAAAGAACCAAGAGCCAAGGACTGTCTCATCTTGTCTAGATTCCGACATCTACTTTTCCAAGTTGTAGCAGCTTCTGTTTTCTATGCTCAGTAACTGTTATTGTCCTAATTTTCAGAATTATCACAATATACAGTTTAACATTTGCCTATTAAAGCAGACACACTAACAAACACATATACACACTCACCATATGTACATACTTACACACACATACACACTCATAACACATACATACCACATACATACTTACCTTCACACACACAAATCACACATGCATACTTAGATGTAACATAGACAATTTTTAATGAAATACCCTCTTTGGAGGCCTGAAGAGATGGCTCAGCTCATGAAGTGCTTGCTCCAGAAGCATAAGATACCTGAAATCAGATCTTGGAAACTCATAGGAATGTAAGTGTGCCTGTATTCCCAGCCCTGGAGAAATGGAAGCAGTGGGCTCCCTCCTGCTTGCTGACCAGCTAGTGGAGCTCAGGCAGTGGGGTCCAGGTCCGGAGAGAGATGCTGTTTCGAAAAACAAGGATGAGAGTGGAGAAAGACGGTACCTGACAACTTGTACACACCCATATATTCTCACAGCAGTGTATACACCAGAACACACCACACACACACACACACACACACACACACACACACACACACACAATGTATAACAACAGTGGGAAAATTTTAAAGGCTGCTTTTTTATGTTGCCTTAGCGAGTTTTATTTTTCCAATCACTTTCCCACACTCATTTTACACTCTGCATGTCAGGCGGATGGCACACTGAGCCCATGGCATCTTTGAGTTGAGTTTCTTGCTGGAAGAGAAGAAACACCAGACCCTGGCGAGCAGCAGGTGTGCTGGTTGGTCGTAGTATTTGCAGAAGGTCTGCTGACATCATACCTGTATGGAATGCAGAGCAATCTGGGCAGAACTGAGCTGCTAATGAGAACTCCAACCGCACTCTCTGGGCAGCTCACAAGTGAGAATGAGATTTCCCCAAGTGATTATTCATCACTTGCCTTTGACTTGCTCTTCCTTTGTTCCTAGGCTTGTTTTTTTTCAAACATTCAAAGTTCACTTTGAAGACAGCTATCTGCCAGTGATCTGTCTTGTGAAATAAGAGCGTTGACCGTGTGACTCCCTGTTCAGGATGTTTTTGACTCCAGGCTTTCATTTTGGATTTTCTGGTCTCTAGAAGAGTAAAGAATAAGATGAGCAACATCCACCGTTATCTCACCTTCTTAAAATCCACTCCCATATATATTCCCCAAACTTCTGATCAAAGGAAACAACAAACTCTTTAAGCTCTTTAGCGGCCTCACGGATGACACCTTCTACGTCCCTCTTCCTCAGGAGACTGAGTTATAAGTCTAGAGACAACACCTCCTTCAGAGAAGGGAACGGCTGATTTAGCAGACAATGAAGGATCGATTTCTTCAGCCAAAGAAGAAGAAGGTAGTATTTTGGTGTGTGTGTGTGTGTGTGTGTGTGTGTGTGTGTGTAAAAGAGAGAAAGAGAGTGAGAGAGAGAGAGAGAGAGAGAGAGAGAGAGAGAGAGAGCACCTGCTGAGCATGGAGAGACTATTTCCTCAGGTGAGATAAACCCTTGAGACTCTACAGGTTCAAAGTTCTCATCTTCAGCAGGCTCCTCACACCCATTTCCACCCCAGACTAACTGCCAACACCCTCAGATTGGAATTGGAATATTTGCTGTAATTCAACCAACCAAATAATAAGGGTTTTGGTTCTGTTTTCCACAATTTAAGTTCTGTGGCTGTTGGAGAGAAGATTCTCTTCAAGGGCACACTTAGAAACCTTAGACTGTTGATGTGTATCTGGAGCCAGTCAATTTTACCACAAAGTTCTTTGCTTCCTTCACTGTATTTTGAGATGTTAGAGCTCCTTTTCTGGCTACTAGGCTACCTTCCTGATTGAGCAGAGGGCTGTTGTCTGGGACGGTGATCTGTAAGTTTTCCCCCTTTAAATAAATAGCTTCTCTATTGGTCATAATTTCAAACTGGTGTGGGATTGTTTGTGATTTACGCCTTCATACACACTCACTTTCCACAAATATATATATATATATACACACTCACACACATATATTTCATATATATGGGATTTATTAGAATGATTTACTGGCTGTGGTTCAGCTGCCACACTGGCTCTCTATAAATGGAAAGTCCAAGAATCTAGTAGTTTCTCAGGCCACTAGGCTGGATGTCTCAACTGATCTTCAGTGTACACTAAAATCCCAAAGAAGTAGGTTGTAATGCTAGAGGAGGAATGGTCTTGCCTGCAAGCTGAAAGCAAGCAGGCAAAGAGGAATGTCTCCTTCTTCCATATAGGCTTCCAGGAGAAGATGTGGCCCGGATTAAAGGTGTGTCGTTTCCCAGCACAGAGGATTTGAATTAAAAGCGTATTTTACTATGTCTAATAAATCTTCAAACTAAGTAAACATCTCTCACAAGTGTGTTCTCCATTTTTGGATTTTAGTCAATTCCAGATGTAGTCAAGTTGATAACCAAGAATTTATCACATATGTATAAAATAATAAAGAAGAGATCATGGATTTAAGAGGAGTGTCGGGAGGAGTTGGAGTGGGGAGAAGGGTGAATGAGAGAGATGCCTATACTACTCAAGTATGAAATGCTAAAAAAAAAAATCAACCCCCTAATAACTGTTTTGGAAAAATTAACAACTTGATGTTAAAAAAAATCCAGCATAGCTGAAACAATCTTGAAAAGTGGTTACAAAGTTTAATGATTTACAGTGCCTGAGCTTAAGACTTGGGTCAGGTTTTTATCTTTCCAGTACTCTCGCTTAGTACTCTCCTCCTTGATCCTCGCAACCCAATCACTCATGTTCCCACTCATTTACTGTTTTATAATTACACACACACACACACACACACACACACACACACACACACACACACACGTAATGTTCTTCAACCAAAGGCCCATTTTTCTTCTATCTTCTTTCCTCTCTATCTCTTTTTCCCCAACATTGCTTCCTACTTTCATGTATTTTATTTTTTGTGATCTGATGAATTTAACTAGGGTTGCTTCATGAGCATAAGTAGGATTATTTGTAACAGTGGACATACCACTGGGGAAGATAATATTTGAGACTTGGGAGAATGGCTCCAGAAGGCTATTTGTTTTTGCTTTGGGTCAAAGACACAAAACAGCCCAAACCTTAGCTTGATTTATAATTCCATTTTTGGGTCAAGGAACTCAAGCTGTGGTATAATAAACTCAAACTTTTCCTGAAGGGTCTTCATGTACAACTCTTATGGAGTCACAGTGAACCCCTGACAAATCTTCCATCTCAACTCACTTAGTGAGTTAAAAAAATTAAATAAAGAGATTCATCTCTGTATCAGTGCATTTGAAATAACAGGAACTTAGTAATTAACAGTAACAAAATGAATCACACTTTTTGTAGCTATTGTATTGTAAGGGAAAAGACATGAATGAAAGAACAGAATGTAGAAAAAAGATCACTGAGAGATCACTAAGAAGCAAAAAACTTTAGCCATGGATTGATCACCATAGGACTTTGGGCCACCTTGAAGTGTGTATTTTCCATACATCAATTTCTTTACTCCTCTTAATATCCCTACAGGGTAGAATATAACCATCCTATCTTAAATAGATGGAATGATGAATGATTCCCCAACAATTTCCTCTAAATCTTTCCTTAATCTCTCTGTCACTTATTACTTCCTTCTTAAAACAATCTCTTGGTTCTGGAACACTACTCTCAGCTGGTTCTTGATCTTTCCTGGCATCTTAGAAATACAGTGTTCTTCACAGAATTCTTTGCTTTTTTCTTAAAGATATGTTCTATTTTTAATTGTATGTATCTGTATGGGGGTATGCACATTTAAGTGCAGGTGCTTGAGAGACCAGAAGAGGGCATTGGATCCTCTGGAGTTGGAGTGACTGGTGGTTGTGAGCTGTCTGCCGTAGGTACTGGAAACTGAACTTGGATCCTCTGCAGAAGCAGAACGTGCCCTTCACTGCCAACTTCAGCTTGCACAGAATTCTCATACTCACATTCCAGCTTGTCTTGTTCTTTGCATCTTCCTGGGAGGATGCTGTGTAAGCTGAAGCTTCTTCTGCTGTGTGACAACTCATCCTGAGGTTTCAGCGCAGGCATTTCTTTGCGGAGAGCCCAAGACCACATACCTAACAGCCATCTAGATATGACTGTTCTAGAAGCAGGTCAAGTGCAGAGTTTTCAAAACTGCATCTCTTATCTTTTCTCAAACTGTAACTTTTTTTTTTTTTGGCTCTTTATAACAGCCATGCATACTATTTCAATGGGTTTTGAAGCCATTATTTTCAAACAGGTTTTGGGGGCAAAATAGTGGGGCTGAAATGTAAGTCATGGGTTTTGGGATGGAAAAAATACCCTCAAAAATGTCCAAAAGCTGAATTTTGGTATTTCTCTCTGCAAGAAACTGCCTTTATTTAGAAAAATACTCTGAGGTTTTGGAACAGAATGTCAAAAGCCCAAGCTTGAGTTTCAGGTTCTATACAAGGTAAGGGAAACAAAAAAGGGCTCAGAAAGAGATCAAAATGTGTAGAAGGAGGGGTATAATATTGTGTTGCAAACACACTAAATAAAAAAGTGTAAAAATTAAATGTGTAGAAGGAGGGGTACAATATTGTGTTGCGCACACATACTAAATAAAAAATGTGAAAATTAAAAAAGTTCTCTCACTTAAATGTGTGTGTCTGTCTTTCTCTCTGCCTCTGTCTCTCTCTGTGTGTCTGTCTGTCTTTCTCTCTGTCTCTGTCTCTGGCTCTCTGTTTTTCTCTCTCTGTCTCTGTCTCTCTCTCTGTCTCTCTCTGTCTCT
>NC_022018.1:29259294-29291930 GCF_000317375.1 Microtus ochrogaster
TCTCTGTCTCTCTCTCTGTCTCTCTCTGTCTCTGTCTCTGTCTCTCTGTCTCTCTCTCTCTCTCTCTCTCTGTCTCTGTCTCTCTCTCTGTCTCTGTCTCTCTGTATGATTTTGCAAGAAGTGCTAGACCAGGTTTGGAAGTATCCAGGGGCTCATCACAGGGCTGACAACTTCTTCCTCACCCCAGTCTTCTCATTACATCATCACCCTCAGGATAATTTGCTCAGGTTTATTTCTGTGCATGTCAATTAGAGGAAAACTATCTGAATGTCCCAGAGACCTCAGGACTGTATTAAGATTTGCATTATGGTTCAACAGAGCACCTTTAAAAGCCATCTTGTTACTCTGGTGTTTACAAATCTCGGCTCCACTGGACAATACATCAGAGGTAGATGCTGGAGAAGGATATTAAGCTGTCCTTCAGAGGCCACTGCTTAAGGGAAACCCAATCATAAGGAAAACATTTGTTAAGAAAGTGCTTTTATAAAGTGAATGATCAAGATGGGAAAAAGTACTCCCTGCCTTTTTTACCCAGAGAGATAAAATGTATCTTTGTTCTGTCTAATATTTGGGTGGGGAAAAAATGAAAGTCTTGTAGAAAAATTTACAACCAGAAGCCCAAGGATTATGCTAATATGGGTTCATATTAAGACTTTCAAGTGGTCCAGAAACACTCTAAGATATGTATATATATTTAAACGGGGCCCTACCTAATAGCATCAGCTTGCTGCTTCCAAATACAAGCAATATCAGTGAGGTGTGGTGTCTGTGGCCATATATGTGATAAGAGCAGCTCAAGGGAGGAAGAGTTTTTCTTGGCTCATGGTTTGAGACTGATAGGCCATTATGCTGGAAGACAGGCAAGTCCCCTCTGTTGAGTTTAAAAACGTTCAAAACTTACAGATGATGGACTATAGGACTGAGAGTTGCTTTGAGGGCAAGGAAAGGGCTCTCTTAACCTAAATGACTTTCTTTATATGAATATTATGGGACCAGAGTATCTGGCATATAAGAAACAGAGCATTTTATTTCATCTTTATCATCCTCTGCTTATTCATTTGAATGGCCTATTACATTGCTTTCCAGGTATTGAAATAGTGGAACATCAAAAAGAAAGTTGGGGACTGGGGTATGGCTCATTGTTTAACAGTACTTGTTGATCTTACAGAGGACCATTGTATCTCAGTATCGCATATCAGAAGGCTCACAGCTGCTTATGTAACTCAAGCTCCAGGGGATTTGGTGCCCTCTTCTGGCCTCCAAGGACACCTGTATTTGCAAGTAAACACACACCACACACACACACACACACACACACACACACACACACACACACACACACAGAGAGAGAGAGAGAGAGAGAGAGAGAGAGAGAGATCTTTTTAAAGGCACTTGACTTCAGGAATGAGAGCGATGGCAATATCAGGACAGGGAAACTTAGTGCTGGGAAGCCATTGCTCTTTTGAACAATTTTCCCTAGGGCTGAATTTGAGACATTTTGCTCACCTGTAGATCAGGCTGATTCCTTGGATGGGTTCCATTCTGCCACTTTTAAACATTCATCAACTGTTCTCATTTTGTTCTGCTGTCATTGCAGGAAGGCAGAATCCCCAACAAGGTTTGAACAACTTACCCAAAGGGTACACAGGCATTACTCAGGTTCATGTGAGCAGAGTCATTTTTCCACCTGACTGCTGACTTACAACTTTGAATTCCTTAGGCCTTTAACACTTCCAAATGCTTCTATGAGATGCTGTGCTGGCCTTCTGTGAGTCTAGGCAATGTGATAAAAAGAAAGTTCAGGAAACTGGGTTCACTTGCAATTATTTGCTCCTCTTTTGAAACCATCCCCCCAAACCTTGGATTTTGTAAAAAAAAAAAAATCTATTTTTTCTGCCTGTAATGAGCCTCCAGTTCTCAGGAACTCTCTGTGATCAGCTCTGTCAGGCTATAAATGACTTCAATTTCCTAAGTATCTCTTCTATTGTTCAATGAATTTCCTAAGATTAGAAACTGTGCCTGGTTTGTTCCCAGACCTTTATCCCAAAGCCTAGTACACAGTAAACAAGCTCCCTATAAATGCTAACTAACTAAATGAGAATGGATACATGCGGAAGGAGGCACAGAGTCTTTGAAACAACTTTGGTGGTAATAACAGGAATTAAACTGAATGACAGCACCAGGGCACACATTTGTTATACAGGAATTTCCTCCATGATAAAACACTACATCCGGAAGAGGAGCTCATTAAAATTCAGGGATGTTCCAAGGGGAGGTGAGACATTCCATCCTCCAGGGAAACTCCCGAAAACTCAGGACTCAAAAGCTTCAGAAAGTCTCTGAAACTAGCAAGATCCAATAGGTCCCTCCTTCTCAAGTTTATATGAGAGACACTGTCAGGGGGGCTGAGCTATCTAAAGGAGGCTCAGGCCAGCTGACCTGAGTTGCCTGGAAGAAGCAGACCAGCCAGACTTGTCAGAAGAAGAGACCAACTGAGTTGCCTGGAAGACGTTTAGACCAGTGAGCTGTTTGGAAGAGGTAAGGACCATCTAAGTGGCCTGGGAAAGGGACTTTCCTGTGGATTGTTCTTCGGATTGTGCAGTGCACTGCAGGCTTCCAGCTTTTGTGGGCAGTCACACATGCTGGGGCAGGCTTTTGGTGATGAGGCTTTCTTCGAGTGATTTCTGATTCTGAAGGAAATACCTCATCTATGCTCATTTAAGTAACTCCGGTGAAACTTACTGGCTCAGTAAGCTGGACTTTGGCAGTATCTATCTTCACTTTAGAATTTAATATACATTTGTTCATATCTCCTGCAGAAATAGTGTCACACATGTATTCTTTCTTTCTGTCACCTAAAGCTTTTCCTATCCATCTTTCTGTCCAAACTTGAGCGCGGACCTTGAGCCTGGATCTCATAACTGAGGTTTCTTTTATACATGGAGGAGTTTGACTGTTTACCTGAAAGCCATGCTTTCCACCCTGATGTATCTGAACACCTTCAGCTACTGTGAAAAGAGGCTCTAGATCTTCATGATCTGATAGTGATACTGGAATCATGACAGCGAGGAGGTAACATCCCCTGGGAACATGATCATGGAGGAGATCTTGGGCAGAATTCAAACTGTTCTCAGAAGCAGGTAAAGTTTTATAATGTCTCTTGTACAAAAACTTAATTGAACCCCAGCTGTAATTGAGTAGGAGGTTAGTGATTTGCCTAAGCCCATAGAGTTGGTAAGAGCCCATATCTTATAAGGGTAAGTTTTTCCTCCTGGAATTTTATGAGGCTGTTTGAGAAGCAATTAAAGAATTAAGCTTCAGGCGGGTGCTCTTTATGAAGGGTAAGGGAAGTAAATACAGAAGAAGGGAGATGGGTAAAATAATAATAAGGATGTCTGAAAAGCCTCAAGGAATCACACTATTAACTTAATTTACCTAAAAGTCTTATAATACATGTAATTCCACAGTTTATTCCATAGTTATTTCTATAGTCTTAATGAACTCCTTCATCTCAGCTAATGGTTTTCTCTCAAAGAGCCAAAGACTAACAAAATTCTAATACTAGGCACAAAAAAGTCTTCCTTTGAGTTGTTAGCTAAGGCTGTCCAAGAGACTTCTAAAACATACAGTCCTTCTGTATATGTGTTGCTTTTATTGGTTAGTGAATAAAGAATCTGCATTGGCCTGTGATAGGGCAGAGTAAAGGTAGGTGGGGAAAACTAAACTGAATGCTGGGAGAAAGAAGGCTGAGTCAAGAAACACCATGTAGCCACCACTGGGAACAGATGAGCCAGAACCTTGCTGGTAAGCCACATGGCATTACACAGATTAATAGAGATGGATTAATACTAGATGTAAGAGCTAATGAGCAATATGCTTAAGATATTGGCCAAACACTGTTGTAAATAATATAGCTTCTGTGTGATTATTTTGGGTCTAAGTGGCCAGGAATGAATGAGTGGCCTCCTACTACAGACAGAGAGTACTACAGAAAACCACAGCCAATCAAAATACAGAGTTGTGGAGCCCAGTCCCAACAGATACATCTACAAAACACTCTTATACCTAGTGCTCAGGGTGTATTGCAGAAGAGCAACTAAAAAGAGTGTAAGACCCAGAGGATCAGGAAGCTTGCTGTGAGAGTGTGTCTCCTAGTAGCATCAGAAGCTATATCACCAACATCCTTCCTAAACATGAGCTGAACAAGGATGACAACAATGGACATGCCAAACTAGACTGGGAAAAGCCTACAAGGCCTCAATCCTACGCAAAGAGTTATAAGCAACTGAGGAAAACTGGGAGAGGGAGAGATGGTCTTCCCCAGGAGAAAGGGGAAAAACATCCAGTTGGTTGTTCAGTAACAAATGGTCAGCCCTCCAAACATATAAGTAACATTATACAGGCCAAACAGATTGTATTTGGGAATATATAAATGTGTGTGTATGTGTGTGTGTGCATTTAATTTACAGTTAGTGAAAAAAGAGGCTGCAAATTTGAATATGAGCAAGGAGGAGTATATGGGAAGTTTGGGAGGAAGAAAAGAGAAGGAAACTATTGTAATTGCATCATAATCTCAAAAATAAAATAAAAAAGAGAAATAAGTTTACCGTTCCTCCAGGAAGTGAGGTAAAGGGCAGGAAGGAGAAAATTAAGTCTGGAGTGTTAGATCATTTTTTACCATCACCTTCCTTTCATAGGAACAAATGACCTGGAGCGATATTTCCCAGCCTTCCAGTAAAAGAGTCTTAAATGTTGTCAGGGCTACAGAAAAGTGAATTCAATTTCTGAGGGTTCACTATTATTTAACTTTGCTAAATATCAACCGCTTTTGTATTTCTTCTTACTGTGGGTTTCATGATGAATCCATTAGTAGTTTATTTGCCTGGACTGTAAGAGCTGAGCTTCTTATAATTAAGGGAAATTAGTTTGTGGAGAATAAACCAATGCTGGGAATGATCCTTGCCCAGCCTAACAAGCAATTGATAAATGCCATAGCACAGTTTGCAAGTGTTGGCAATCAGAAGCAATGAGACCATTAATGGCTTTCAATACTTCAGTTATAAAAGGTCACATGTTAGTCAGGGATGGGATGATCAGAGAGAGGATGTAGGAGTTAAGGCATAATCTTGTCAGGAATCCATTAAAGTTTTCAGTCAGGGAAAGAAAGTGAAATTATATTGAATACAAAGCTCCAGGGCAATTGTGAATGTACTGAAGAATTCTTGCTTAATGTTAAAGAAATATATTTGTTTCTTATAACTTTTATGAACTTGGATTATTTGTGTCTATGATAAGTGATTTTTAAGCTTGAATGCAGAAAGAATAGGATAAGAAGGGATGCTACATGTTATTGATAAGCTCTTAACTTTGAGGATTGTCTGTTTGAGTTTGCTCTCTAGCTCTTGTATCTCTGCTGTCAATCACCACAGAAGGTAAAAAGTCGTGAGATATAGTTAGAGGAGAGCTCACTCATGTCAGCCAGTGGACAATAAGCCATCATGACCCCCCCCCATTCAAACAAAGGTTTTAATATAAAAACTAATGGCAAATGAGAGAGTAATAACATTTTCTTTCCTTGATTCAGTTTCTTTTCTATTGTAATGTATCTTGTTATTCTCCCAGCTCCATGATTTTTATTATTTTTCCTGGGCATGTTTCATTGACAAGAGTCCTCTTTGCCCTTCAATAGTATAGATAATAACTCTTATGCAACTATATGTTTGGTCAAAGGGGTCTGATGGAAACTCCCGAACAATCAATGCAGTTGACAAGTCTATAGGTTGCTCTCCACAACTAAAGGCAAGTTCCCATTGCTGAAGACAACACCTTCTCGACTCATTGAACATAGAGAATTCAAGCCTGGGTCTACATTGAGCCTTTATCTCATCATTCTGGGGTCTTTGATACACAGAGATACTCTGCACCCTACCAAAAAAGAAACACAAACACCAGCACAGCTACAAACCCTTTGATCTACAATAGTGCCCTTGCACGATATGTTAGTGCAATGGTGGCACAAGGTTTGTGGGAGTAACCAGTATCTGACTTGACTGGAGGCCCACTTGGTGAAATGGAACTCATACCCGACATACTTAGGTGATCAATAACCTGAGACTAACCAACCCAGGGACCTTGAGTAAAACTAAATATTACTGTTCTTTAAAAAAAGGTCGCTATAAAAGGGCATTATGCTTTACTCACAGATCAATGCTTTGCTCAGTCACCATCAGAGAAATTTTCTCCTGCAGCAGAGGGGAAAAATACAGAGACCTAAAGATAGGCACTATGCAGAGAGTGAGAGACGTTGGAACACTCACCCCTTAACAAGATATCTCTACCAAATCTCTCTCCCCAGGGCTTGGAAAGCTGGTGGAAGAGGTGGTAGAAGGAGCATAAGAGCCAGTTGGAAGAAAACAAGACCCTCTAAATTAACACGATCTATGATCTACTGTGCTGCATGCCTAGCAGTAGATGGCCAACAGAAAATGAACCCAGTGGCATCTTTGGAGATTCCTAGTCTCATAATGTTATGTCATGAATTTTTCCATTTTTTAAAATTTTAGCTTGTTATTTTTTATTTTTATTACATATATATGTGTATATGTGCATACACACACACACACACACACACATATATATATTTCTTCTCTCTTTTTGTCATACAGGTCTTTTGTGTATATAATATGATTTCTGATTTAGTGATTTTCATGGGATTCCGGAGTGTGCAAACAAGTGAGTCTACGTTTCTTGTACCTTCTTCCGTGCTCTTTTCCTTCTGTTTGTCTTTTCCAATTCTGGTGTTGGTTTTTGATTTATCTCGCTATATTTTATTTTATTATTATCACGTAGAAGCCTGTTTGTTTTCTACTGAGAAACAGACAGGATGGATCCAGATGGGAGGGGGAAAGGTGCTATGTAGGCTTCTGGGAGTAAAAAGGCATCAATGGTCTTATCCAGAAGGCCACAGTACTAACTTACAAGGCAGGATCTCTCCACTTTTGTAATAGTGGCATTGCTGTTATGGGGTAACTAACTGCTCTCTGACTGTAATTGAGGCCTGCTTCATTAGAGATAATGCCACACCTGCTGCCATAATCTTGGGTTCAAAGCCCAAGACTGGGATGTCATTTACCTTAAAGTAGAAGCTGCTGGTGTTATTTTACTAAATGGTCATGTTAGCAAGCTGGCTTCTAAATAAACCCATAAAACCTTGGCTGCTCTCAACATTGGTCAGATAAGTTTTTCTTTTTCTCTTCCTTCCTTCCTTCCTTCCTTCCTTCCTTCCTTCCTTCCTTCCTTCTCTCTCTCTCTCTCTCTTTCTTTCTTTCTTTCTTTCTTTCGCATTGGGTAGTAGTTAATACAGAAAAGTAGATAGGGCCAAAATGCTGAGAATAAGATATGGAATGTTCAGCCTAAACTGGGCAATCCTTTGTCCTTTTTAAGCAACCTGGGACCACAGATTACAGCACTTTCTAGCACTATGAAAGCTAGCCAGCAGGGAGGAAGCTTCTTTGTTCACTTGAGATTGATTTCTCCATGTTCTGCAGCCAAAGTATGAAGTGTCTCCATTAACAGCATCTTACCGTGTAGTTACAGTGGATAACTATGGGCAATGGCAGTAATTTGTGCTATTTTGGAAACCTCTAGGGCCTCCCTGACCAATAAAACTCATAATGAGGTATCTTTTGCCCTGTATTGCGATTTTTTTTTTTTTGGATTTTCGAGACAGGGTTTCTCTGTGGCTTTGGAGTCTGTCCTGGAACTAGCTCTTGTAGACCAGGCTGGTCTCAAACTCACACAGATCCGCCTGCCTCTGCCTCCCAAGTGCTGGGATTAAAGGCGTGCGCCACCACGCAACCTATATCTTCTGGGAGCAGCGTTGCTCACCTATGCAGGATAACTCTTATTCAAATTGCTCTTTTAAAAAGTTATACGTTGAAATTTACTTACTAACAAGTGGGTTTCCATGAGGTTTTAACATACTTCCTTAATTTTTGTTAACCCAACCCCTCCTCCTCCCCCTCTCATCATACTTCTTCCCACTCAATTTTTTGACCACCAGTGTTTTCTGCTCTCTTCTTTCCCATCACTGGTACTCTACTTTTCCTCTAGCTCAGTGGTTCTCAACCTTACTAATTCGGTGTCTTTTTTTTGTTATTTTAGCTTTTCTGTTGGTTTGCCAATACATTCTAATTTATTTCACCTGATCATTGAGAGGGTAATTGATCAGACACAGGTGGACAATGAATGGTTATTAAGAAAATAAAAATAGTCCAAGATAATTTGGCTCTGGCTCAAACATTGGACTTTGCACAATCAAAAAGTTTGAAGCAGTCAGTCAACGTTTTCTTCTCTGACATAACCATAGCTTTTCTCTCCCTGCATCTTCAGTTTACCCTTTCATCATCAGGGAAGACATGATTCAGTCTCCCTGGGGGGATTTCTTCTCAGATGAAGGCAAGCAGGAAGATCATTTCTGACCCACTCTGGGATGACCCAGGGACTGATGTTTCAAATATTAAGCATATTCAAAGTATCTCTACTCCATTGGTTTATGGCCCCTTTCTCACTTTTTTCATGTCAGATTATGTCCAGGGGAAGAAGATATCAATTGTCTTAAAGCATGGTGATAGATCTGTGTTCGCTGTATTTGAAATCAAATTAGAGTCAAATTAAATCATGGAGGATCAGGATGATGCATTTCAGTCACAGGCTTCAGTTCTTGAAGGAAGGGGGATGGTTCATGGAACCTGGATAGGAGGTAAGGGTTAGGAAAGAGAATTTGCTAAAATAGAACAATGATGAAATCCTGGGGTCACAAACAACACTAACATGTTTGTAACTGGATACCTATGCCCTTTTCTTATGTTCCCCAAATAGGGGACTCAAGACAAGACTGTGTGCATTTTCTTTTTTCGAGACAGGCTTTCTCTCTAATTTTAAAGCCTGTCCTGGAATTAGTTCTTGTAGACCAGGCTGGCCTTGAACTCACAGATATCTGCCTGCTTCTGCCTCTCTAGTGCTGGAATTAAAGGCATGTGCCACCACCGCCTAGCTTGGCAGTGTGCATTTTTGTGTGATGTTAGGAACACAACTCACAACTTTCCTCTTATTAGACTATGATGGTGTCACCAACCATAGTATCAGAGATAGTTTGCTCTGTGCCTGGGAAGTTGCCAGTCTTTGAGAAATCCAGACTTTGACCCAGTACCATGGAAGGGAGAACTCCTTTAGCATATTACAGAGTCAAACAATAGGTAACAGAATAAACCATATGGTTGTGAGGGTGGGATGTGTAATGGAAAATAAGATATGCCAGCAGTCAACCTAAGACTAACCAGGGCAGTTTAAAAATTTCCTTCCTTCCTTCCTTCCTTCCTTCCTTCCTTCCTTCCTTCCTTCCTTCCTTCCTTCTTTCTCTCTTTCTTTCTATACTAGGGATGGACCCAGAGTCTCAAGCATGCTAGGTAAATATTCTACTGTGAATACCTAGTCACGAACAGTTTTGAAAGTTTTCTCAGAGCTGATTCACATTCTAAACAGTGGGAACAATGATTTCCCAAAGTGATGTTTGAGTCATAATCAAGGGAACCTAGCATGTGACAGTTCTGCTCTATGGAGGCTCACACTAAGACGAAGAACTTTTGGGGAAAGACATTCCCATCTTTTCTTTACTAATTGTGGAAGATCTCCTTCCCATCCTACCACTTTCCTTCAGTGCACTTTGAAAATAGAAGCTCAGGGCTTGGGGTAGAGCTCAGGGGTACAGTGCAAAGCAAGGACTAGGCAGGGTTCAACCTCAGCACTGAAAAAAAAATTACATAAAAAAGATGACAGGGAAAGAAAAAGTTCAGTACAGCAGGCAATCCTGTACTTCTTATTAACACTGTATCCCTAGCACGTCCTTAGATATCCAGCAAACACATCAGCAAAGAATGTGGATAGTTTCACTTTTCAGACTATATCACCCCTGATGAATAAGTCCCAAGGTTATCCACCCACCAAGGCAAGTGACACTTGAAATCAGTATTGCAAGTTCCAAAGGATGGTTGATTGAATTACAAGTAGTTTTTAGCATCCTGCTTCTTCATGGTTACCTTTAAAGCAGTGCATCTATTTTCTCAAATAAAACTTTGGTTAGAATGTTATCATGATATATAGATTTCTATCCATAATCTATCACCTATATGTCACCTATCCACCTATCTATCTATCTATCTATCTATCTATCTATCTATCTATCTATCTATCTATCTATCCATCCACCCACCCATCTATCCACCCACCCACCTATCTATCTATCTATCTATCTATCTATCTATCTATCTATCTATCTATCTATCTATCCATCCATCTATCATCTATCTATTTTTCTATCATCTGTCTAGGACACTTTGACTAGTTTGTAATAGAAAGCTCCCTTGAATTTCCTTTTTTTTCATACAGAAATACAGTACTCATCCTAAAGAATTAAGAGTTAGTTTGTTCTGCAGCCAAGTTCAAGTGACACACAGGAACACAGATTCCAATTGCTCCAAATACCATGTTCCAATACAGTAATGGTTTTGTAGTAACAGAACAAAAGAAAGTTATAAATCACAGCAATTTTGCAATGCATTTGTGGGAGTATTGGTAGGTGGTTCCAGCAGAGTGGGGAGTCTTGGTTATAAGCCTCCCATGCTATTTATGACCCTCTGTCTTTGGGTTGGTGGAAGTTAGTGATCTATTTGCGCATTCCAAGAGGATTTACCTAACACTTGCAAGGAGGGATGTCAAACCAAATTTAAATTTCAAGAATTTTTTTTTAGTTCATAAAAAAGTACAAAGAAGATACAAAGATTTCCCACATATCTCCTGCTTTCCCACTTCAACAGCCTTCCATGTTATCAGTATTCCCATTAGAGTGGTAAGTTAGTGACAAACCTACATTGACACAATCTTATCATCCCTAAGTCCATTAGGGCTCACTTTCTACTAGGTTCTCTTTACCCTGTGCTTTCCCTGGGTTTAGATAAATGTGCAACGACATCGGACACCATTAAGGGTCACACATGCTAGCCACTTGAGACCTCTGTGCACTCCTTCTCCCTCCCCACTTCCCCATTGGCGCTGGGCAAAGCTTCACTTTTCTTTTTTCAGCATGTCATGGAGTAGGTTTGTACAGCATGCAGCCTTTTCAGACTCACTTCTTTCACCTAGTCTAGTGCATTTAATTTTCCTCCATGACAACTCATGGTCTGACAGACCATCTTTCAGTGCTGTATCATATATCAGTCACATCTCATTGTTGTGTGTGTTAGTATTTAGGCATCTGTACTGGCCTGCCCTTGGGGTCCTGACAGGATACATCCTGAGCTGCAGCCACTAAGAGCACACAGTGCATGTTCATTTCATTGCCTTTTAAAACGTGGGCCTTGCTCACATCCTCTCTCTCTCTTCCTCTCTCTCCTCTCTCCCACTTTTTTTTTCTGTTCCCAGGGGCCAGTCTCTCTCCCTCTCTGTCCCTCTTCTCTGCCTGCTTCTTTGTCACCTTTCTGCCCCCCCCTTTCCTAATAAACCTTCCACATGAGAGTTCTGTTGTATGGCATGACTCTCTCTCTTGCAATGTTTCTAAATTATAACAGTGTGCACCATAGTTTATCTGCCCATTTACTGAAAGATAGTCAATTTTAAAGTTTTGACAATTATTAATAAAACTAACTTAAACACCTACATGTAGTAATTTTTAGTCTGAAGAAGTTCCCACAGCATGTGACAATTTATAATAAGATAGTCCCATTTTTATGTTATTTTTAGTTGTGTGTGTGTGTGTGTGTGTGTGTGTGTGTAGTTAAGTGTACATGAGCTTAGGCACTGGTGGAGGACAAAACTGTGCATTTGAGTCCCCTGGAGTCGGTTTCAGGCAATTGTGAACTGCCTTTCATATATGCTAGGAACCAGATTGAGATCCTCTGCAAGAGTTCTATGTGTTCATAACCCTCGAACTATCTCTCTAGTCCCTTATGTGTAGGTTTTGTGTGGCCATAAGCTTTCAATTCATTGGAAATGTTTTTTGCTGGATTGCATAGAATATGTTTACTTTAACAAGAAGGTAATAAAGTGCCTTCTAAAGTAGCTGTATCGCTCTGCATTCTCGTTAGCAATAAGAGATGCTGCTGCCCAGCATCCTCGTCATCAGTATTTGCTATTGTCTGTGTTCTGAACTTGCACTGTTGTAACAGGTGTATAGTGGATGGAATCACCAGCATTGTTATTTTATTTCACACAGGCTCTCATATGACTCAGGCTGACTTTGAACTCACTATGCAGGTAAAGAGGACCCAAACTCTTTTTCCTGCCTTCAGCTCTTAAGTGCTGGGGTAATAACACACACACACACACACACACACACACACACACACACACACACACACACGAGCGTGTACTATTTATATAAAATTTGCTCGTGTGTGTGTGTGTGTGTGTGTGTGTGTGTGTGTTATTGGTAGTTTCCTTTCTTTTCGCTTTGTTTCTAGGTTGGCTTTGAATGAATGGCAACCTTCCAGCCTCAGTTTTGCAAGTACTGAGATTATAGGCATGGGCTTCCTTCACTAGCTCAAACTATTATAAATTTTAATGGAGGAATTTGAAGACTTCAAATACACACAAAAAATGGTTATATAAAAATTAATTATGCTAACATAATTACTACCCATTTTACGTAGTGAATTATCACACTGTACCACATTAAGATACAGTTATTATGTGTCAGTGAAAAAGGGAAAATAATGCCGGGGGTGTAGCTCAATTGATAGAGTACCTGCCTAGCATGGATAAACCCTGTGTTTGATCCCCAGAACCTCAGTCATGGTGGCACTTGCCTATAATTTCAGCTTCCGGAGACAGGAGGACCAGTCAGAAGTTCAAGGTTATCCTCCTGTATGACAGCTTTCTCGGCCAGCCTAGTAAGCATAAGATCTGAACTCAAACAAATAAAAATTTTAAAATAAAAATAAAAGATAGAACTAAAGACAAAAGACATGAAACGCAAACTCCTGAAAGTCTTTTTTCTTCCTTTTAGTGGATATTCATTTTTTCATATTTTGTTGATCATGTCTTCAATATCTTGTCTGTTCTCCTGCCTCTGGCCTCTGGATCCTTTCCTGAATCCTCTCCTGCCTCGGGCCTCTGCATTCTCTCCTGGATTCTTTCTGTGGGCTCGCTGGGATTCATCCTTCTTGCTAGAAGGAACAGCAAGTCAGAAATTGTGATATTTAAGAAGCTCAAAAATGCAGTCTTTATGTTGACCAGTATTTTTCTTTTTGGAAATTGCTCTACACATCCAATCCTTTGAGAAAATAAAGACAACTAAGATTGGGGTCAGAGGTAATTGTGGCTGAAGCTCTGAATGTGAAGCCCCAGCTGAACATCTGTCAGCAAACTGGAGATGGAAACACAGACATGACATCAACGCTGTAGCAGTGATTATCAGCCATCTGGTGGCTCTCTACCTGCAGCTAGGCACTGAGATTAATATTTCAGTCATATGATTCTGAGTAACGTTTCTCGTGACACTAACTTGACAGGTTACTACAAACCACGTATGCCTTGCGATGGAGTTATGATGATTATTCTCACTGGCAGATGAAGAAGCGGTAAATTTAGTTGGGCTCGTGAAGGCAGGAGATGGAGGAACTGGGACATTAATTTAGTCTATCTTTGAAACCTGTGATTGTACTTAACGTCTATGCGTCACTGCCCATCATTGGCATCCCTTATGGACAAGAATGGGTCAGGCTCCCTTTCTCGGCTTCTCCTTAGCACGTTGTTCAGTGGGTGGCTCCCATATTTAGAAGAACCCTTCATATTCTCTTAGTATACAAGGTCAGGGTCACCACCTCTTCGTCGCCTACCTATTCTTCTCAGCACAATAGCCCAGTTATTATGATTGTTATTTTTAATTACTCACATACTCAGGCCGTAATTAAATAGGCTGGTGGGCTGGGTGGTAGTATCAGGTGATGGATTCAGCATTTGCTTTTGCTTTAACCTTCCCCACCCCTTGCCCTTTGCGTTAGCTGATTCACAGACTGTTTCCTTATTACCATGAAATCTGGGGGTAGAACAGCCTATTTCTAGTTTCCATTAGCATTTTTATCCTGAAGACCATTGCGTGATAGGGTGTTACACTCAAAGCATTTCTTTGAGATTCAGGTGCCAAAGAAATTTCCAAGCATAGTGAAAGAAGGAGTGAAGAGATAGGTGTTACCTGAACCAAGGCTTAGTCCACACTCCACATTGCTATTTGCCTTTAGAATGCAGCCTGAGTTCTACTCTTTCTCTATGGGAGACATAGGCAGATGGCGTATCAAAACAGGGGATAGATACTACAGAGGGTCAAGGGCAAGAGAAAGGAGTCATTTCCTTATTGAGTGTGGGACCAGACAATGCCAACATGGGCCCCGAAGTCTAACTTGGCAGCTCTGAATTAAGAGGTACATCTCCAACTGTCTGAGGAGCTCCTAGGTTTCACCTATATAGATCCTACTTATAAAGGTTTGGTGAGTTCTTACCTATTGTATTAGCTTTCTATTGTTATGGCAAAAATCCTGAGCAAATAAAAAAGGAAGGAAAGGCTTAGTTCAGTTCCGTCTTTAAGGATATAGTCTGTCATTGGCACCAAGCAGTAGGGAGGATACTGAGGAAGTAGTGACATCAAGTCTGTAGTGCTAAAGCAGAGTGATGAACGTCAGTGCCTGCTGCACTCCCTCACTCCTCTGATTTTACAGTCATCCCATAGGGTGGCACGGCCCACATGCTTATGTCTCCTCCGCTAATCTTTCCTAAAGCATTGTTGTTGGGGTATCCACCATAGAGGACCACTCAGACAGGGGTTTAGGCAAATACTGTATTAACTGGCTGACAATTATACTGGGTGTTCAGAAACCCAGTGCCTTTCTTAGGGTGGGCTTTTAGGCACAAAAACCACTTCCTGGGTTTCCACACACCTCAGTTATGAAGAACAGTTAGCCAGAGGCAGAACTACAGAAGCTAAAAAGCAAGTTTAATACATGGAAGCACCTTCCCAGCACTGTGAACTTTGATGGATTTTGTTTTTGTTTTTGTTTTGGCAGGTGGTGCTGCCTACATGCTAGGTACCAAGGCATGAGTGGTGCTTCAGTCATGACATCAGTTGTGCTAAGCACTGGGATCTATTAAGATCTGGGGACCTGTTACATTCCTCATTGATTCCATGGACATCAGCCAAATTGTGGACTCCTTTATGGAGAGGGGGTTATATAATCTCCCTAGCACTAGTAGTTTAATTGAATTTATCCTCTGTTTTACATATCTAAGTAGGTAGTTGAGTAATCAGTATCCTATAGAAAGGGTTAGGAACCCAGCCATGACTGTAAGAAGGATAGGTATGGGAGGGGGGAGCAGGGGAATAAATATGGGTACCAGTTGTTAGATTCTTTACTTTTTCTACTTTCCTAAGTCTTATTTTTTACTGTGACTAAAGGATCCTCTTTACCCACATAAGGTCATGAGGCTGTACTTGTGGTTAGACTCAGACATGGGCAAGGGTGCAGCCTTCTGAAGCGTCTGATGGACTGTGCTCCCTGTCTGTTCCAGGGCCCCTGAGGACTTTAGGAGGCGATGGTTAGTTATTTTTCTCTTATGAACTTCTTGATATGGGGTATGTCTGGCCTTTTAGAGGCCAGAAGGTGGGAGTTTGGTCCAGTTTTTGCCGATCTCAAGAACATACTTAGTTTACCTATCCTGAGCTTTGTGGATTACCGGCAAAATGTAGGTTTCAGTCAACTTTTATGTTGTAATTCAGAAAAAGTGGTATGAGTGAAAAAGATGCCGTGCGACAGAGCTCAGGTAGAGATATGTTTATTGGGGGGAAGTGAATGGGGGAGGGGAGAGGGGAGACAGCCTCTGGGGACAGGAGTAAAAGAAGAGAAGAGAGGGGAGAAAGAGAGGAAAAAAAAACCCCCAGAGAGATGGGATGAGAGATAGGCAGGGTCTTTTAAAGGGAAACGTAGTGGATGGGCACAGGAGGTAGTCTTAGTGGCTATAGCTGACGACATATACCCCAAGATCAGGCCAGTACAGATGACTGAACACTAACAATTTAGGACCCTTGCCAGATTTAGGGAAGCTTCAGTGACGAAATCTGGGCAATTGTTGGACTCCAAGGAAAGGAGCAACCAAAGGTTTTATATATATATATATAATATATAATATATATATATATACACATACATATTTGGGCCTATGTAACTTGGCAGTTTTAGTTGCTTCCAATGGGCAGCCTGGTGGAGTTTGGTGACAATTTGTTTTCTGATAATGGCAGGGAGTATGGGTCTCTCATCTGGCAAGAAACAACACCCATTTGCCTCCTGTTTGGCATCTTCCCTTTTTGCCCACTTGGTTTCTTTGTGTATAGTCTTAGCAGTGGATCATTTCAGGTTCAGGCAAGGTAAGCAAGATATGGTGAGGCTTGACTGGTTCTAGGCCCGTCTTCTGGGTGGCCTAGAATCTGCAACACTGTTCTCTTAGGCCTCTGGGGATTTCCCTTTTTGTCTTTTACAGTGAATAATTCCTACTTCACTTGGCAGCCATATAGCCTCTACTAGGGCCAAGATTTCGTTGTTGTTGTTGTTTTTTTTTTTTTTTTTGATTTTCGAGACAGGGTTTCTCTGTAGCTTTTGGTTCCTGTCCTGGAACTAGCTCTTGTAGTCCAGGCTCGCCTTGAACTCACAGAGATCCGCCTGCCTCTGCCTCCTGAGTGCTGGGATTAAAGGCGTGCGCCACCACCGCCCGGCTAAGATTTCGTTTTTGTTTTTGATTTTCTTTTTGGCTGAAGAGAGGAGCCCCACTCTTTATATAGAGGGCCCTATGGACATGACCATGGCAAATACATACAGAACATTGTGTATACAGTGATGCTTTGCCCTCCCCCCAGTGAAGTGCCTGGGTTGATGCCGGAAGCTCAGCCTTTGTGCTGAAGTCCTTCTGCTGAGGAATTGGGCCCATACTGTCCTGTCCAAGGTGACCGCTGGGGTGCTGGCATACTTGATTTCATCCTGAACAAAACTGCTTCTGCCAGTGTGCAGTCTGGGGGCCTGTTCCCATCTCCCAGTTGACTCTAAACCCATTCAAGTTGACAGTAAAGATGAACCATCACAATGAGGTAATGTGTTGATGAAGTCAGTGCCCCCTGGAACTGTCCAATCACTGCTCAGTACTGCCACCAGCTAGGGATCAAGTCTTCAACATAGGGTATTTCATGACCAAATCATAACCCCCAGATAGTTGCACAAAGTCTCCTGAGGATTCTAGAGAACACATCTTAGGTAAGGAGGTACCACAGCTAGAGCTATCCAGAGGACACAAAACCTGGGACTTTTGGTTAAGTACCCCCTCAAGTCTGAGATACATTAAGATGTATGAAGACAATTTATGTAAAGTTCTCAGCATTGTGCTAGTGTCACTGAGTGACAGCTATTAATGTAACTAAATCAGGAAAGGAGGGTAATCCCAGATCACAAACAGAAGATAGGAGTTAAGAACACTGTATGAGTTATACAGTTTAACTGTGATTGGGGTACCAGACAGAAGGCATTTAAGGAAGAAAGGTTTATGTTGGCTCATAGTTTTAGAAATATTTCAGTTCCTCATGGTGGGGAAGGCATGGTGGCTGGGGTGTGGTGTGACTCCTATGGTAGAGCATGGGACCAGAGATGGGTATAATCCCCAAGGGTCAGCCTCAAGTGACCCTCTACTCTGACTAACCAGCTTCCGCCTTCTGAAAGTGGCACAAACTCTTAAAACATTGTTCCCAACTAGCGAACAAGGCTCAAACACAAGCCCATGGGGAGTAATTTTGATTTAAACCACAGCAAGCAGAATCAGGGTTAAGAGGAGCAAGAGTTAGAGTCAGACATCATAAAGAATGTTTCAAAACTTAAGGTTGGAATAACACAGGGAGGGAGAAACCTGCTTATTAGAGAGGAGCATCCAAAGCCTTGGATACCTGATTCTGTGAGGCACAGAGGTCCTTGTGCTCACAGATAAACACTAGGGGAACCAGGAATGTTAAACACAATGTTGTCCTTCAAAGAGAGGAATGCATAGCCCTCCTTTTGAAGAAAGCTGGGTGTGGATGTGGTTAATAATCGGGAGACCTTTGTGTTTTCTGTGTGGTCAAGATCTCAGTGGATCCTCCCCCAGACCCTTATCATGAATTTGTCGATCTATAGAACATACCTTCATGGAAGGTGTCACCTGTAGTCCACCTATAGAACCCATCCTTATGGAAGATATCACATGTACTTTACAAAGAGTTGATGTAGTCACATCTTAAGCTTTATGTACATACAGGATTGAATTAATTATAATCAGCGAATTTTTCACCAAATTTTACCATGCTTAAATATGCCTAAAATAAATATGTGGGGTCAGACTTCCAGAGTTTGAACCAACACTGGCTACTGAGTTGCGTTGAACTGCATTGCCTTCTTGCTTTTTATGGAACGTACCCTGCTAGCTGTGGTGGTTGTAGGGACCCCACACTCCCTCTACCCTCTTTGCTTTACTAACTGATGCCTGTGATTTCAGACTTAAAACTTCCCCACATGGTGACACCATTTCACCAGTGCTTTTAAGACCCATACGTCACAGAAAGTCAATTCATTCCTTATACCCTAGGACACGACAGAATTTTAGGCCCGGGTCACCAGGGTCTAGGTGAATTTCCTCCCTTCCTAGTCTCCCCAGACGCCCTTCTCTGCAACTCTACAGAGAAAATGAGGTGAAGAATGAGTTAGATAAACGAAGCGAAGTGAGGTCAACGAGACACTCAACAGTGGGAGAGTGAGCCCCACTATGATTAATGACATGTGTCTCTCTTACCGGATGAGTCAAATTTTTCATTTAGCACCCAATGACCCAGCTACTAAAGGAATTTAATTACTTCACTTGCCAACATGAAATGGATTCATCACTGAGGTTTGGAAAATGAGATAACCTAGCAAAGATGTTGTCATGCCATACTGGGAGCCAGTTAGTGGCATCAAACCCCCGGAAGAGAGATGGGGTGGGTACTTTAGGTATAGATGGCTTTGATTATGGACTCATCTGACTGAAGCAATGGCTGAGATACAAATAGATTCCAATATCTTTCTGTTTGGGCTCTGAGGATAATATCTTATCTCTCTAGTTTTAGGTCAAATTGATATCAAAAGAATAACAAGTAATTTGATCATTTGTTTATGCAGGAAAGCAAAACTTGGAAATTTTATTCAATTGTCCTTCAGTATAACTGTGTCTATTCTGACACCTATTACCTAGGTTTGGACGTACAGGTCTCACATACCTAGCTGTCTTTGATTATTAATATTCTTGGCAGGCTGATCTTAAAGTGTTTTTTAAAAATTTTCTTTAATTGGTATTTCCTTGATTACAATGAGGTTCTTCTTTTCATATGTTAATGGGACATTTCTATTTCCTCGTCTCTGAATTGCTTGTCATATTCTTTGGCGGCTATTTTTTATATTTAGTTTTCTTGTAGGAATTTCATGGCAATAAGATCTCAGCTGGATATTTAATATTTCTCTAGATCTAGCCTGTGACTTATAGCTTTATTGGTCATCTCTATTCTAAAAGAGAAGTTCCACACCCTAAAGAGATAAAATGTACCAGTCTTTTCCCTACTTGCTTTGTTTTGTGGTGCTTCTTCGCATCCTAGATATACCTTCCCTTCTTCTAATAGCTACAAAATATTGCCCAGTATTGACATTTTTTTTTTTTTTTTTTTTTTTTTTTTTTTTTTCAAGACAGGGTTTCTCTGTGGCTTTGGAGCCTGTCCTGGAACTAGCTCTGTAGACCAGGCTGGTCTCGAACTCACAGAGATCCACCTGCCTCTGCCTCCCGAGTGCTGGGATTAAAGGCGTGCGCCACCATCGCCCGGCAGTATTGACATTTTTAATTGAAACCATTTCTCAGGGCTTTAAATGATTTTTTTGTTTGTGTGTATGTACGGGTGTACATATGTAGGAGTATGTGCATGTGAGTACCTGAGTGCCAGTGCCGTGGGAGAGAGGCACGGGATGCCCCTGGAGCCGGAGTTCAAGGCAACTGTGGGTCGTCTGATACAGATGCTAGGTACTGAACTTAGTAAAGAAAGTTTGCGCTTTTATGCGGAGACATTCCTTTAAGTGCAATGGGACAGGTTAGGGATCTGACTAGGGTGGCCGATCCCCAAGGTGGGTTAACCTTAAGATAATGTGTTTTACTTTCCAGAATACCCACCGCTAGTGCAGTCCTGCAAGCCAAGCTTCCGCGAGGTTCTGCTACATCTGCTTACCTCTGTCCTGAAGCTTGGCTCGGAAAGGCACAGCAGCTTCCTTTTCTTCTGAAGGTAGGCCTGAGCTCAAGCATCCATTTAGACGTCTAACGAATGCTTTGGACTTCCTTCTCCTTTTCCCCAAGCTCCTCTCTTTAGGCTCTGACCACTGTGCAGCCTTATCTCAAGCAGCATAGCTTTGGTTCTCCATTTACCTCATCCCTTCCAGCAGTTCCAAGAGTTACAGCTTGCCTGACCCGGGATTTTCCCCTTGAAATGCTAAGAAATTGTCCTTAAGCTTCCCTCTGAGAACATCATGTATCCTTAATCTTCTTGTGTCTGCTTTAAAATTTTTTATTAATGACACCAAGAACTGCCTGCTTTCCAGTAACTCTTCTTCCCTGGCTTTTAATTCTTTAATTGGCAGAGGAAGATGGACCTGTTCCTGCACCACCGGGCAGCATCACTTGGGTCCTCTATGATAGCAGCACACATTTTAAATCTCTGGGCCATCTCTCCAGCCCTTCAGCTTTTTTTTTTAATGGTGTAAAGTAATGATTTAAATAACAATAATTTCTGCCTCTCATGCTCAGCCAATACTGCCATTTATTTGTTTTTGAGACAAGGTCTCACTATAGGGCTAAGGCTAGCTTTATCCTCTTTATACAGCCTCTCTCGTGCTGGGCCTATAGGAGAATGCAGTCACGCCAGGTGAATGCTATTGAGTAGGTTCTCTCCCACCCATCCTTCCTGGGATTAAAGTAATGTCTTCATTACACAGTGAATTCCATGTATACTCTATCCTTTCACGGGCTTCATAATCTCTCACGTTTCTGCATGTGATTACTTCTCTATTAATGCACTGTTTTGGTCTCAATAGCATGAGCTCAAGCATATTTGGAATTTGGACAATTTTTGTTTTGTTCTTTTCCAAACTTTTCTTAAGCATTTTTGTGGCCATGAGTTTTAGAATTAATGTCATTTTTTTTTTTTTGAGACAGGGTCTTGTGATGGTTGATACTGACTGTCAATTTTGTAGGATCTAGAATCACTTAGGAGACAAACCTTTGGGTGTGTCTGTGCTTGGTTAATTGAAGTGGGAAGATCCAGGCTAAATGACATCAGCATTAGTCCCCTGGCTAGACTCCTGGACTAAATAAAGAGGAAAAAGCTTGCTTAGCCCAGCCTTCATCTGTTCCCGCTTCGAAATGTGGCCAGCTGCCTTATGCTCCTGCTACCATGAATTCCCCACTCTGAAGGACTGTTCCCTTAAACTGAAAGCCAAGATAAATCCTTCCTTCCTTAAGTTACATTTGTCAGGCATTTTGTAATGCTCCTCGTGCCTCAGCCTCCCAAATGCTTTGATTATAGGTAGGTACTGCCATGCTGGACATCACCACTAAATTATCTGTCTGTCTGTCTGTCTGTCTGTGTATGTGTGTCCATCTGTCTATCTGCCTATCCATCTGCTTGCCCATCCATCCATCCATCCATCCATCCATCCATCCATCCATCCATCCATCCATCCATCCATCCATCCGCCTGTATGTTTGTGTGTGAGGCACCCTCAGAGTGCAGTGCCCTCAGATACCAGAAGAGGGCATTGGCTTTCCTCTTGGAATTGGAGTTATAGACAGTTGTTTGCTGCCGTGTAGGTGTTGAACTGGGTCCTTTGGAAGAGCAGTAAGTGCTCTTAACCCCTGGGCCATCCCTCCAACATCATCAATTTTAGATGATTGCTTTCCCTTGCTCTTTCCCATCCTTTCTCTAGGTTTAATATTCTCTTTCTTTCCTTTTCCACACCCCCTTATTTCTAATTCATCTCCTAGGTCACCCCATTTTTTCAGGTTTCCTACATTTTTGTCTGGGGAGGTGGACAGAATGGAAACTGGAAAACTCCAACTTTGAGTTCTGTCATGAGTTGGTTGCATGGCATTGGCTGTTGGCTATGCTGCTTTTTCTATCTGGCTGTTAGGGTTTTTTTTTTTTTGTGGGGTGTTGACAAATGTTCACTTCCCTTATAACCTTTTATATGACAGCTTTTAGTTTGTCTTATTCTCCCACCTTGTAGAGCTTTATTTACACCAGTAAAAATAAAATCTGTAATCCTTCCACCATTTACTTGCCCCACCCAGCTGCACATTGAGGCCCTGTTGTCTGGATGTTGAGGTTATGTGCTTGACACTAACTAATGCTAGTTAGGTAGACATGTGCTTGCATGTAATCAAGAGTGGACACCTCAGTCAGAGTCTGCTTTGGACCCCCATCTTCTGTTTCCCTGCTAGTACTAGAAAGGGAAATATCAGCTTTTTCATTACTTGGATTCTCAACAAACATATGAAAAGACGGTGATGCTGATGGGTTGATTTATTCACATAGAGTTGTTTTCCCTGGTCAGATAAATAGAATCTGAATTCTGCGTTAGGTCACAACATGACTTTGTAAGCTGCCCAAAATATTATACCCCACAGTTTCTTTCCTTTACTGTTAATCCAGCTGAGCCTGCCAATTACCTGATGAGGAGACCACTTGTTGGGAAAGCTAATTCACCTCAAGACATGCTAAAAGGATGGAAGGAATACTATCTCCTTAATGATATAATTATTTAACTCAGACAGCCTTCCCTCTATTCAGTTGTTTTCAGCTCTTCATTTCTAGGCCTGCCCCTTTCTGAATTTTAACTCAAATTGCATAGTCTTTTCTTTTCCTCAATTCTGTTTCTTCATTGGTTGGTGTCACCCAGTGCTGTTGCTGTCTCTTGGGTCTTTAACTCAAATGAAACGGTTTTCTTTTTCTTTGTCACCTTCCTTTTGACAACTGCCATGATTTTCAACTTGCCCACAGTGTGGTTTCTTACTCAAATTTAATAAAATGATCTTGAAGTTTCTGAATCCACTTTAAAATTCTTTTATTAAAGATATTAAGAAATCACAAAAGGAGTATTGGAGTTGTATGGAAACCTAATACAGTAGAAGCTTCCTAAAATATATACATATTTGAAGGAGATCTAAATGAAATTGCCAAATAATGGGGAGACAGTCCCAGTTGGAAATTTCCAGTACTGGGGATCGGTTACATCTCATCAAATTGTTGGTTAAAGGGGACTCATGGGAAGCCCTAAACCACCTGGGCTGTTGCCAAGGCTGTTGGTGGCTCTTTACAAACTGACAGTTCTGTCTCTGAAGGCAACAATGACAAATGCATCAAACATGGAGATGTTGAAGTCGTGCCTACCTAGAATCTTTGCTCCTTCTGACTAGTGTTCATGGTACTGGAACAGGATTCTGCACACTATCACAGGAGGAGAAAGGTAACATGAACCTAGCTACAACCCCTGTAATCTACAGTGAAGACCTGAGTGTAAGATGTACTGGGGTATTGGTGGCATAAAGTTTGTGGAAGTAACCAACCAATGTTTAGTTTGATTTAAGGTCCAATCCATGAGAGAGAACCCATCGATGACACTGTTTAGGTGGCCAAGAACCTGAGACTAGTTAGGTCAGGGACCTAGGGGAAAAGCAAATACTGTTGTTCTGCTAAAGGAATGTAGCAATACAATGAGTCCTAATGCTCTCGTTAATCAGTGTCTTGTTTAGCTATCATCAGTGGAGCGTCCTACTGCAGCAGAGGGGAACAAATACAGAGACCCACAGATTAAGAACGTGCAGGGAATGAGAGGCCTTGGAACCCCCAGGCCTGAAAGGGATGTCTCCATCAGATCTGTCCTTTCGGGGTGCAGGGAACCCTGCTGAAAAGGAGGTGGAAAGATTGAAGAGCCAGAGGAAATGGAGGAACCAAGAAAAAGAATGCATCAGGACTGGTACACCATATGAACTCTCAGAGACATTGGCAGCATGCACCGGGTCGGCACCAGATGGCATCTTGGTGCTGAGAGGAGAAGTGTACACAAGGCCCCATCCCTAACCCAGAAGTTATCTACAGCTGATAACTGTTCAAAAATGAAAAATTAGCTTTCTCTCCGATGAAGTCTCACTGAGTATATAAATGGCACTTAAGGGCAGGCCCTATGCCCAGTAGTAGATGACCAGAACAAAATGAACTCAGTGGTTGTTTTGGAGGTTCTTTGTCTCCTAATGTTTGTCTGGGCTTTTATTTTTTTTTATCTTTATAGGTCCTTTGGTATATATTATGGTTTCTGGTTTTGTGTATTTATGGGATTTCTTTGTGTATGAATTCTGTGTCTCTGCACCTCTGCATTTCTTGAGCTTTTTGGGGGCTTTTTTTCTGTTTATTTGTTTTGTCCTACTTTGTTTGTTTTATCATTATCATTGTTATTGACATTATTTGGTTTTTCAAGATAGGATTTGTTCTATATAGCCTTGGATTTCCTAGAACTTCTTCTGTAGACTAGGCTGGCCTCAAACTCACAGAGATCTACCTGCCTCTCTTTTCCACATGTTGAAATTAAAGGAGTATATCAGCACTTTCTGGAAATTTTATTATTATTATTTTTAGATGTTTGTTTACAGTCTAATTAGAGAGAGAGAGAAAGAAAGGGTGTGGATTTGGGTGGATGAGGAAGTGGGAGAGGATCGGAGAGGAGTTTGGGAGGCGAAACGTAATCAAAATATATTGTCTAAATAAAACCTATTTTCAACTGAAGAAAAAAATGAAACAGAACAACAACAGCAGCATCTACAAAAAAACTCAAAATAAACCAACTAACCAACCACCACCACCAACAAATCCCGATTCCCCAGTAACACTAGGACTGGATGCTTTCACAGAAACAAACAACCTTTCTAAGAGCCCCAGTTTGCTGCCTCTGGATTTGCAGGGTCCGGCTCCAATGGAGCAGACAGCCTATCAATCAAGCTCAGCATGCCCAAACTGCTGTCCAGGTAACTCCACCGGCAATGAAGGCTCTCTTTGAAACCTTAGCAAATAGTAAGGGTGAGCTTAGCATATCTAGCTGATGCACTTGCTTTTCTGCCTGCTAATGGCCACAGGTAGAGGGTTAATGAGGCAACTGCTGCTCTTCTGTTCAATCACACCCTCAGTGAGGCACAGGTGAGGTGAAGCATCATTTCACATGGTCTCTAGGCTCTAATTTGCCTGTAGGGGTAAACTAATAGAAAAACTTCTTCGTCATTTGAATTTTCTCAGCACCTAGGAGAAATAGCTTACCTAAAAGGAGAGCTGTATGCCCCTCAGGCCTCATAAAAGGAAAAGACTTGTGGCTAGAGTGAGTTTTAGGAATTCCTAGAATGCTTGGGTGACTCTCAGCTTGTGCAATATTGGCCCTGCAGTAAGGAAACAGTCTGCCCAAATGGACTGTCGAGCTAGGGAGTGGCTCACTGATGACGGCTACATATATTTGAAAGGCAGCTCGGTATAGGATAACCCCAGAGCACCTGCTTCAATCTGGAGTTTTCGATAGTGCGAGCTACTGCAGATGTTTTGTGGTCAGTTTCTTCCTTCTCACATTTTTGTCTTTGTGTGTTCTTACAGATGTGTTGCCTAGGAGCGTGCTCCTTTGACCTCCTCTATGTAGTTCTTTCTGGAAATCCCCAGGGTAGCTGTGAATACTACACCATTCCACCCCCTCCCCCGTCTCTTTCTTTCTTTTCTTTTTCTTTTTTTGATACAGGCCTTGTAACTTGCTATCTAGATTAGGCTGCTTTTAAAATTTACAGTTCACAGAGAGTCACCCACTTCTGCTTTTGAGGTTTGGGATTAAAGGCACCACACCCAGCTTCTACACTTTATTATTGTAGTATGTGATATGGAACGAAATTCGCACTGGATGCATGGATGGAAGGATGGATGCATGGATGGATGGATGGATGGAGTCAAATCTTGGCAAGCAAAATGGAGAAATTTAGAGTTGTTTTGTGCCTTGTTGCATCCTTTGTTCTGATACTTCTCAGGTATGAGCAAAGCAGGAAGGAAGAAATGAGTTTCAAACGTGCTAATCTTAAGAAAATGGCTGAGACGACATTGAAAACTATGTTGGGGAACATAATGAGACAGTTTTCAAATGTTCTCTGATGTGTTTAGTGTCTTTTCCACTAAAGGACTTTTGATCTGAGTGCCGGGCAGTGAGTGCTAAAGCCTGGTGATCGCTTACCTACATTGTCCATATTTCAATAGTTTCTCAACTAGGAGCCCATTCTAGACTCAGAAGGAAGTAATGAGACCCAGACTCAGAGGGACAGTGGATTGGATCTTGGCTGAGTTATGTCTGTTCCATTTTCCCCTCTCTAGCTCCCCTATGCAGTGCCTAAGGTCTGTCAACATCACCAATCTGACTTAGATGCATTGGCTTCACCTTGGTAGCCTCCTGGCTGCTGGTCATTGGCCAGATTTTCCAGGGGGCTTTGTGCTGCACTTTTCTTCCTTTTTGGTTCACTGTTGCTTGTCCTTCAGGGAAACTTGTGTGGCACACTGGATGCAGCTCCAAGGACACTGTGACAAACCTTGCCTGTCTTTACCATACTGTCTGTGTTCATCTGAATTTATTAAATATATCACTGGGGTGCCAAGGGGAGGCCATCTTTCCTAGTAGCCCTTTTCAGGTAGAGTCATTGTTTTTTTTTTTTTTTTTTTTTTTAAGAAAGAAAAGAACAATTTTCCGCCTCCTCCCAGCCTCCCACTCCTCCCACTCTCCCCCCCCCATCCTCCCCCCAATAGAGTCATTGTTTAACTCCTAGACTCGAATGTCTCTGAGAAGCAATAATCACAAAGTGATGCCAAGGGCAGCTCATGTTATGAACTAAATATATCACAACTTATTTAATGATTTGAGTATTTCTAAGGGGATTACTGTTACTTCTGTTTTGTAGAGGTAGATGCTAACCAAAATAAAAAGTTTGTCTAGTTTATTGCAGATTAAGACAGGGCAAGGTTAAGAAAGTTGCCGTGGTAATACACTGATTAAGCAGCAAGGCTGGCTCTTGAATCAGGTAGGCTTGCTGGAGGGCGCCCTCTGGTGCACTAAACTGTATTACTTTTCTGAGAGAGAGTGCACTTGGGAGCATTGCTCAAGACCTGGTTACCTGATCTAAGGGTATTTGCCTGGGCAGCCTGGTGGGTTTTTCTAGCTATAATATCCAGGAAACATGTTCCTATCTTGATATGGAACACTTGTGTTTGGGAAGGAATTTCTTGCCACAAGGAAAACTTCAATGCCTTTTGGGCGAAGGGGTAGCCAATGGTTTTTGACTTGTGCCAGCTCTTGGATGTGTTTCTTTAGAAATGGTTAATCAAAGGTCCTTTACAATTCCAGCAAGCACCAGAAAGGGGGTTTGTACATATTATTCTCTAGGTTATCGTAGGCAAACGCAGCATTAGCATCATCTAACAAACTCTTCAAGGTCAAGGCAGTTACTTGTTGATTTTCTTTGGAGGCAGAGTCTCAATACATATCACAGGATGGTCTTCAATTTGAGATTCCCCTACTTCTGCCTCCTTAGTGTTGGGACTATTTGCTAATGATAGGTATTTTGATGACTCTTCCTGATGTTCGATAGTACTAATTAGTAAGTATTCTGCATTATAAATTGCTACAGCACACACAAATTTCCTTTTAAGAGGCAACAAATAAAGACATTGCTTGGTTACTTCCACAAGCCTTGTGTCGTCATTGCCCTAGCATATTTTTTCAGGCAGGACAGAGTGAAAATAAGTGGTGTTGTGGTTGGGATGGTGTTTCCTTTTCTCTTTAGGTAGCAGTTAGAGTATCTCTTGCTGGCACAGACACTAGAACATGGGAGTCTGGTTTATGTAGGCACCAACTTGACTTCTCTGTGTTTAGTGTGTTGTGTGGTTATTGTTTTCAGCAATGGGGCCTTGTTAGACTTTGGAAAGAAACCTGTTGCTTGCCAACAGCCTGGATTGTTGGAGGATTTCCATGGGACCCTTTCAGCAAACGACTCAATTGGATGAAATGCAGTCCTGGTACTGAAAGCTTCTCTCGGTGACAAAAAATGGCCAGTTGGAGTTCCATCTCCCTAATCGTTTGAAGACATCAGATGGTTCACCTTCATATGTTATAGGAAGTTTCTGCTTCACTAGGTTTCCATGATGTCCCTCAAATGTCATTTAATTCTAGCTGTCTCTGCCCTCATTCCTTCCCTAAATCTCGCCTCCCTTTCCCTTCCCACTTGATCCTCCTGTTCTTGTCTTCCACCCTAACCTCTCTGGGTCTACGGATTGAACCTTGGTTTTCATTTATTTAATTGTTAATATCCAGATATAAGTGAATACATACCATATTTATCTTTCTGGGTCTGGATTACCTTACTCAGGATGATTTCTTTACAGTTCCATCCATTTGTGTGCAAATTTCATGATATCGTGTTTTTAAAAGTTGAGTAATACTCCATTATGTAAACATACCACATTTTCTTTCTTCATTTTTTTAGTTGAGGAACATCTAGGTTGTTTTCGATTTCTTTTTATTATTAACAGAACAGCAGTGAGCATGGTTGAGCAAGCATCCCTGTGGTAGGATGAAGCATCCTTTGGGTATATGACCAAAAGTGTTATAGCTGGATCTTGAAGTATATTGATTCCCATTTTTGAAGAAACTGCTATACTGATTTCCATACTGACTGTACAAATTTGCACTCCAACCAGCAATGGAGGAGTGTTCTCCTTGCTCCACATCCTCAAGGTATTATTGATCTTATACATTAAGACAGATGTAAGATGGAATCTCAGAGTAGCTTGATATGGATTGCTATGATGGATAAGAATGTTGAACATTTTTTGAAGTGTTTCTCTGCCACTTGAGTTTTCTCTGTTGAGAATTCCGTTTAATTTGTACCCCATTTTTAAGTTGGGTTATTAGGTTGTTTGATATCAAGTTTCTTGAGTTCTTTGAATATTTTAGATATTAGCCTGTAAGCAGAAACTGTTCATTCATTTCCCCACTACCCACACCCAAAATAATCACATTGAAACTGTATTAATTGGAACACCGCTTGGCCTATTAATTTATGCATATTCCTAGCTAGGTCTTATAGCTTAAATTAACCCATTTCTATTAATCTATGTATCGCCACCAGTTGTAGCCTACCAGTAAGTTTCTGTCTGGTATCCGTATCCGGCATCTGTAGTGGTGGCTACATGGCTTATCTTTGACTCCACCTACTCTCTTGCCCTCTATCTGCTTGAAATTTTCACCTTGCCCTGTTCTGTGCTGCAATAGGTCCAAAGCAGCTTTATTCTTTAATCAATGGTGTTCATAGCATACAGAGGATAATCTCACATCATTATCCTTCTATCAGATGTGGAGTTGGTAAAATCTTTTCCATTCTGTATGCTGCCATTTTTTTCCAAATGACATTGTCCTTTGCTTTACAGAAGCTTCTCCATTTCATGAGGTCCCATTTATTAATTGTTGCTCTTAGTCCCTGCACTATTGGTGTTCTGTTCAGGAAGCTATCCCTGTGCCAGTTCATCCAAGGCTAATGCCCACTTTAACTTCTATCAGGTTCAGTGTTCCTGGTTTTATGTTGAGGCCTTTGATCTGTATGGAGCTGAGTTTTGTGCAGAGTAATAGGTATGGATCAATTTGAATTCTTCTGTATGCAGGTATCCAATTTGACCAGCACCATTTGTTGAAAATGCTTTTTTTTTTTATTATGTATTTCTGACTTCTTTCTAAAAAGCATGTGCCCAATAGGTGTGTGGGTTTATGTATGGGTCTTCAATTCCATCCCATTGACCAAAGTGTGTGTTTCTATGGCAACACCATTTAATTTTTATTACTATAGTTCTGTAGTATAACTGAAGATCAGTGAGACATCCCTCAGTTTATTTATTGTTGTTTAGGAGTGTTTTAGCTATCTTTGTGTGTGTGTGTGTGTGTTTGTGTGTTTCCATATGAAGTTGAGAATTGTCCTTTCAAGGTCTGTAAAATATTTTTTTTGGAAGTTTGATGGGGATTGTGATGAATCTATTGATTGTTTTGCGTAAGATGGCATTTTTACTATGTTAGTCCTATCGATTCATGAGCATGAGAGATCTTTATATTTTCTGATATGTTCTTCAATTTCTTCAAAGACTTGAATTTTTTTTTAATCATACAAGTCTTTTACTTACTTGGTATGCAGTATTAGAAGTGTGGCCTTGTTGGAGTAGGTGTGGCTTTGTAGGAGGAAGTGTGTCACTGAGGGTAGGCTTTGAGGTCTCAGATGCTCAAGCCAGACCCAGTATCTCACTCTCTTCCTGCTGCCTGCCAGTCTGGATGTAGAACCCTCAGCTATCTCTTCAGTACCACGTCTGCATGTTGTCAGGCTCCCTGTCATGATGACAATGGTCTAAACATCTGAACCTGTAAACTAGCACCAGTCAAATGTTTCCCTTTGTCAGAATTGCCGTGTTCATGGTGTCTCTTTACAGCAGTAAAGATCCTAACTAAGACACTTGGTTAGAGCTACCCTAAGGTATTTTGTATTATTTGAGGCTATTGTAAAAGATGTTGTTTCCTTGATTTCTTTCTCAGGTTTTTTTGCCATTCATATATAGGAGGGCTACTAATTTTTGTGGGTGAATTTGTATCCAGCTACTTTGCTGAAAGTGTTTACAGCTGTAGGAGTTTCCTGGTGAATTTTTTTGGGGGTGAGCCCATAAGTATTATACAGTAAATGTACAGCTGTCAGCTCTATTAGACAAATCCACTTAGCATGGACACTCCACATGGAGAACCCCCCTTTGCAGAGCTGCTGGAACACCTGCTTTTTGGTTAAGTCACTGTCAGTTCTGGAAAAATCTTGTGAAATCATGATGTTTCTCCCTTCTGTAATATATCAGCCATGTAAACTTGACTTTTCCTGTAGGGCAACCAAATACCTCTCCCTACACCGTGTGTTCTGATAGCCAAAATCTACATAAAACTAGCCCTCCCACCCCACAACTATCTTTATTGACATCACTCACTGATAAGAAAGGAGCCCTAAACAGGAGGCACTGAATAGAGAGACAGTATGTCTGCTCCACCAGCAGACTCAGGAAGGGGTCATCTATTGTCTTCTACTCTAACCCAACAAGCTACTAATAGTCTGTATTACCCTTCACCTTGGTTTCAATTAACTCAAGATCACAACCCAGAAATCAACTGTTTATACTTTTACCCAAAGCAAAGAGAATCCTTTTAACTCAGCCAGCTAGACACTAATGCAAATCAAACACCTTGCCTTCTTCCCAGGCCTACAAGTTGCTATGGCTACCAATGCTATGTTCCCAGACTCCAGGGAGTTTCACAGCCACGTCCACACTGAGCTGCAAAATATTTCCTTGTCAGATCCACTGTTTTTTGTGATTCTGTGAAATGCTTGTTTGATACTATTGTTATTGCCTATGGAATTGCTAAATTGTCTGTACACCTATATAAACAGAAAGCTTTGTGGAAAATGCCCCCGTTTTTCTTCTTCACCCAAGGAATTAAAAAACATGTAAGGGGAACTTACTCAAGTCAGTCAGTTTGTTCTACCTTTCAGGTCCCTTTCCCCAGCCATTTTCACTTGCCATAGATGTTCTACTCTAGACCCTGAGAGGTTTAATGGGATTAATGCCAAAATAAACATCGATAAACTTTTAGGTTCATTTATGCATACTAACATATCATCTGCAAATAAAAATTCTTGACTTCTTCTTTCCCAATTTGTATTCTCTTGATCTCCTTCAGGTGTCTTATTACCCTAGCTAAGACTTCAGGTACTATATTGATTAGGGATGGACAACTTTGTCTTGTTCATTATTTTAGTGGAATTGTTTTGAATTTCTTTCTATAGAAGTTGATATTGGATATGGGCTTGCTGTAAACTGCCTTTATTACATTTATGTATGTCCCTTGTATCCCTAATCTCTTCAGGACTTTTATCATGAAGGGCTACTGGCTATTGTCAAAGGCCTTTTCTGTGTCCGATGAGATGATCATGTGTGTGTTTTTCTTCAATTTGTTTATATAGTAGATTGCATTTATTGATTTTCATGTATTAAACCATTCCTTTACCTATGGATTGCATGACCTTTTTGATGTATTCTAGGATTTGGTTTACAAATATTTTATTCAATGTTTTTGCATCTATGTTCATAAGGGAAAATGGTTTGTAATTTTCTTTTTTCTGTTGAGTCTTTGTGTAGTTTGGGTATTAGGGCAAATGTGATCTCATAGAAGGAATTGAGCAATGTTCTGTAGTAATAGGAGCGGCGGCGCAGCGTCCCCAGCACCCCGCTGCCCGCAAGGCTAGCTTTACCCGAAATAATTACACGGACACTGTATTCTTTTAAACACTGCTTGGCTCTTTAGCTTTAGCCCTTTTCTCGGCTA
>NC_022018.1:29292575-29294328 GCF_000317375.1 Microtus ochrogaster
ATAGGTTAAAACATAGGTGGGAGGAGTAAACAGAACAGAATGCTGGGAGGAAGAGGAAGTGAGCTCAGAGAGATACCATGCTCCCCTCTCCCGGGCAGATGCACACGATGAAGCAAGCCGCCAGGTCAGACATGCAGAATCTTTCCCGGTAAGACTGATGCTACACAGATTATTAGAGATGGGTTGATCGGGATATGAGAATTAGCCTGAAAGGGCTAGAGTTAATGGACCAAGCAGTGTTTAAATGAATACAATTTGTGTATTGTTATTTTGGGGCATAAGCTAGCCAGGCGACCGGGGTGCTGGGACGCAGCCCCACTGCTCATATTACAACAAAATGGCGCCCAGACGTGTGGACAACTGAATCCACTGAAAGCCTGAGAAAGCTTGGGAAAGAGTAAAGCATGTTTTCTTGGTAGCAGCGATTTCTTGGGTCTGCTCTGCTTGCTAGAAGCAAGCAAGCGCTCTCATCTAAGAGAGCCTTCCTGACTCAGCTTCAACTGCAAAACCCTGCAGCTCTTAAGAGGTCCTGCCATGAAACATTTAAATGGTGTTGATAAAAGCCGACTGAATGCTTGTTTGTTTTCAGCAGTAACAGGAAAAAACCTGTGTTGTTTTAAAATGCCGGCTTTCTGGGCCATCCTGCCAGGGCAAACTCTGACTGTTTGAGGCAGGAGGGCCAACTACAGAGAGTGGGCTTGAGTGTTGTCTGTTGCAGCTTGCTTGATGGCAAGGACCTTGAAACACTGTAGACTTGTGGCACCGAATGCGGCTCTAGCCGGTACCTCAGCCACAGGGTTGGAATGGCAGAAAGCTAAGGAATGGGCTACATCTAGCTGGCAAAGCCACGGCTTTAGTCCTACTGATATTGCTTGGTACATTAAAGACTCATGTGATCAGAAAAAGAGAGATATACAGTAAAGAGAGATTCAAAGACAAAGAAAATTTCTAAATGCTTTACAGTGTGTTAAAAATATATGCAAACTAAAAGTTAAAGTTCTTAAAAGTAAAAAATGAAAGAAAGAGGGTAGTTGGGTGTGGTAGTACACACCTTTAATCCCAACACTTGGGAGGCAGAGGGAGATTGACCTCTGTGACTTCAAGGTGTGGTAGCACATGCCTTTAATCCCAGTGCCTAGAAGGCAGAGACAAACAGATCTCTGTCAGTTCAAGGTGTAGTAGCTTACACCTTTAATCCCAATGCCTGGGAGGCAGAGACAGGTGGATCTCTGAGAGTTCAAAGACAGCCTTGTCTACAGAGTTATTCCAGGTCAAAGATACAGAGAACCTGTCTCAAAAAGCAAAAAATAAAAGTAAAAATAAACAAAATAGAGGTTAAAATAAAGCGCACAAAGATGGAAAATACACAGTGAATTTTGATAGTGTGTGCTATAATTCTCTGTTTGAATTGTTTGAATGCTGAGGAAGGAGTAACAGCTGCTAAAAGATATTTGTTTATAAATGCTGCTGAACTAATCCAACATAGATACTTTGAAAATGTCTTGACTTTGAAATATGGATCTAAGGACATGATACTTTGGAAAGGAGTTTCTTATTTTGTTCTCACAGAGGGTGAGAGTCTGTGGATCGCTTCTATCCCTATATGGTATGATAGACCACATCCTCCTGAAAGGTTGCTGTGAACACCCTCAAAAAATTGCTTCGCTCAACTGCCAACTGAGATGACCCTGGCACACAGGTTACCCCATGAAAGATATGATTAACAGCGCCCCCATTCAGCAGGAAGCAGTTT
>NC_022018.1:29295403-29320127 GCF_000317375.1 Microtus ochrogaster
CATTGGTTAAGCAATAAAGAAACTGCTCGGCCCTGATAGGTTAAAACATAGGTGGGAGGAGTAAACAGAACAGAATGCTGGGAGGAAGAGGAAGTGAGCTCAGAGAGACGCCATGCTCCCCTCTTCCGGGCAGACACATGAAGCTCAGACCCTGGATGGACGTAAGCTAGAATCTTTCCTGGTAAGACTGATGCTACTCAGATTATTAGAGATGGATAGATTTGGATATCATAATTAGCCTGTAAGGGCTAGAGCTAATAGGCCAAGCAGTGTTTCAAAGAATACAGTTTGTGTGTTGTTATTTCAGGGCATAAGCTAGCCAGGTTGCCGGGATGTTGGGGACGCAGCCCCGCGGCACCTATTACTACAAGTTTCCTTATTCTTCTCCTGCTGTTCTCCTCCTGTTCTGTAACATTTCCAGTTCATATACACATGCAAAACAAAGGCAATTCCCTGAGCTTGGACGTCCCTTTATCTTTGAAGGTTCCAAGTGTGATCTATATGAAAGACTCCTTTCCTCACTGCATATCCTGCCAAATGGAAGATAGTTGCAGGGAGGTGGCTTCTGACGGATCTCAGGAAAAGAAGCAAGAGATTAGACTGTGGGAACCAAGGATACTGACTGTGTGACTGAACTTCCCACTGGAAGTCCCACAGAGTGCTGGGGTGGGGAGAATTGTGCCCTAATAATCCATATTCTGCTGAACCTTGCACCAAGGGAGAGTGCTTATGGCTTCACAAGAGATCCACTGTGAGTATCAGTCAATATGCTGAAGGTGGTAGGTCCAGCACCTTGTGAATTGGGCTTTCCTCTGATTAGTCAATTTTCTGCCTTATCAGTGAAATCTCACTGCGTGATTCCTGCGGACCACAGAAAGGAATATTGGTATTAATTCTTCTTTGAAAGTCATGCAGAATTCTGCCCTACAGTCATCTGGCCTTGGGCTTTTGTTGTTATTGTTGTTGAGAGACTTTTAATGATTGTTTCTATTTCACTACCAGTTATAGGTCTATTGAAACTGTTTACCTGTTCTTGATTTAATTTGGTAAGTGGTAGTGATTGAGAAACTTATCCATTTCTTGGAGATTTTCCAATTTGTTGGAGAAGAGATTTTCTTCTTTTTTTCTTTTCTTCTTCTCTCTCCTTTTTATTCATTTTACATGCCAACCACAGTTCCCCTCCCTCCTTCCTCCCACTTGCCCTGATTTCCCTCCCACCACCATCATTCCTCAGAGAGGGTAAGGCTTGCCCTGGGGAGTTAGATAAGCCTGGCATATTGAGGTAAGGCAGGGCTAAGTCCCTCTCCACTGCATCAAGGCTGAGCAAGTTTTCCCACCATAGGGAATGGGCTCCCAAAACCTGGTTCATGTGTCTGGTCCCACTGCCAGGGATCCCACAAATAGATCAAGCCACACAACTGTCACTAACATTCTCTCCAATATACGTTAGAAAAAAATCATTCTGACTGAGGCAACCCAGACCCAGAAAGACAAACATGATATGTTCTCACTCATAAGTGGATATTAGATGCACAGCAAAGAATAACCAGGCTACAATTCACATTTCTCTCCACATTGCACAAGCTGCTCCAAGTGTGTATCTCTCCCATCTCTCCAACAAATACTTGCTGTCTTAGTTAGGGCTTTTATTGAGAGATAACATGACCATGACCATGCTTAGAAAAGAAAACATTTAATTGGCACTGGCTTACAGTTTCAGAGAGGTTTATTTCATTATTGCCACGGCTTCTCACGATGGTGGCATGCAGGCAGACATGGTGCCGGAGAAGGAGTTGATAGTTCTGTATCTTGATTCCTTGCAGTAGAAGGAGATTATCTGCCATACTAGGAATAACTTGAACATATAAGACCTCAAAGCCTGCCCCCACAGTGACACACTTCCTCCACTAAGGCTACATCTACTCCAGCAAGGCCACATCTCCTAACCGTGTCACTCCCTATGGGCCAAGTATTCAAACACATGAGTCTATGGGGGCTATTCCTATTCAAACCATTATACTTCCTTATTGTAGTGGCACTCACTACCTGCCACCCATGCTGAATGGTGGGGCAGCTTCAGAATACAGGTTTTTGGAGGATGTCCTTATGATTCTCTGGATTTCCTCGGTATCTGTTGTCATTCTGTTAATATGCTTTATTTATTTATTTATTTATTTATTTATTTATTTATTTATGGAGACAATGATATTGAAAGATAGAGATACCAACGACCAATGACTGTTGACTCTTATTATTTTGCTATGTTGTTGAGTGTGTGTTTGTGTGTGTGTGCATATGCATCTTCATGTGTTTGCATATGTGTTTTTCTCTTCATTTGACTGGGATTATTTATACCCTGTGTTTTCACGGCTGTAGTTAACCTCCTTAGGTTGGAGATTCTCTCTTAGCACCATCTGTAGATCTGTATTTGTGGATAAATATTGTTTAAATTTGGTTTTATCATGGAATATCTTATTTTCTCCATCAATGGTGATTTAGAGTTTTGCTAGGTATAGTAGTCTGGGCTGGCACCTATGGTATCTTGGAGTCTACAGCGCATCTGTTCAGGACTTTATGGGTTTTAGGGTCTCCGTTGAGAAGCCAGGTGTAATTCTAATAGGTCTGCCTTTATATATTACTTGGTCATTTTCCCTTGCAATTTTTAATATTATTTCTTTGTTCTGTATGTTAGTGTTTTGATTACTATGTGGCAAGGAAACTTTCTTTCCTCGTCCAATCTATTTGGTGTTCTGTATACTTCTTGTACCTTTATAGACACCTCCTTCTTTAGGTTATAAATTTTTTTCTATGATTTTGTTGAAAACATTTCCTGGACCTTTAACTGGGTTTATTCCCCTTCCTCTATTCTTATTATTCTTAGATTTGGTCTTTCCTTAGTGTCCTATTTTCCTGGATGTTCAATTTCTTTGACTAATACATCTATTTTTCCTATATTATTTTCAACACCTGAGATTTTTCCATTTCTTGTATTCTGCTGTAGAAGCTTGCCTCTGTAGTTCTTCAAATGCCCATTTTTTTTTGTTTCCAGCATTTCCTCAGTTTGTTTTTTTTCCCTGATTAAATCTCTATATTCAGGTCTTGAACAGTTTTATTCATTTCCCTGCACAATTTGTGTTTTCCTGGATTTAGTTAAGGGATTTATTCATTTTCTCACACTGTTTGTATTTTTCTAAAAAGATTTATTTCATACATAAGGACCTCTATCATTTTAATACAGGTTATTTTTAGATCATTTTTTTATGGGTTCAGCTATGTTGGAATATTCAGTGCCTGCTGTGGTAAGGTTGCTGGGATCCAGGGTAGACATTGTCCTGGTCATTATTAAGTCTGTTTTTACACTCATGTCTAGACAGCTGGGGATTGAGGGTATCTGATTTTGTCTTTGGTTAGTGCTTCGTTTCTTGGCTTCTGCTCCCTACCTGGATTTTATGAAGGTATGTTGACTGTGTTATCATCATCATCATCATCATCATCATCATCATCATCATCATCATCATCATCATCATCATTATCGTCGTCGTCGTCGTCGTCGTCATTTATGCCCCGGCAATGCTTACGCCTGCACGGATAACCAGTTTATGGTGATTTTCCAGTTGTTCCTATTCTGGGCAGTCCTAGATGCTTGTGTTATTATCATACCCAAGATTCCACAGTCTTCCTTTATGCTGTCTATCCAACATATTTTTTGGCCTTCCTCTTCGCCTTATCCCATGCACTCCTCCAAGCAGTGCTACTTTTGGGTATCTGCCGTCATGCATTCTCATAACATGGCCAAAGTATGTCAAGTGCTGTTGCTGTAGTTTACTTTCTTGTGTAGATGGAGATTTTTTTTTTTTAAAAAAAATATCATCATTGTGCAGCCTGTCTCTTTGTGTGTTACCCAGAATCCTCCTGAGACATGCCATCTCGAACACATTCAGCCGCTGTTCTGAGGCACGTTTCATTGTCCAGGTTTCAGAGTTGTAAAAAAAGCCAGCTCAAGACAAGTGAACTGGAACAAAGCAAAGCAAGAAGTAAGCTGAGGAGGTTGGAAGAGGAAGATCTTTGGGATCCACAGGATATGAGAACAGTTGGGTCAGGGAAGGTTACCACAGGTGTTCGCTGTAAAGCTGAGGACAATATTGGGGGATTGGTTCTTGGGGAACAGAGGGAGAAGAGGAGATCTGCAAGCAGCCTACCTGGTTTTCTGGGGTTGTGGGTTATCGGGGGGGGGGGGGTGGTGCCTGCTGGAGTTCGAGGCTGGGATGATGGGATGAGTTGGGTGAAGGAAATTTAGGGGAGAAAATCTTTGTGATCTGTTGGGGATGGACTCGGGAAGGAAAGGTAGACTGTGTGGTTCTTCTGCTACAGAGCAGGATATGAGATGGGGAGGGATTGGATCTAGAGGAGCAGAAGGAGAGGTGTGGACCTGCTGTCAGCCAACCTGCCCTGCTCTGTTACTCTTTGGTAATTTCCCACTTGAATACAAAATATTCAGATAGTATCCATCTCATAATTCCTACTCTAGCATACCTCACACTATCCTTTTATGAAATTCCTGTCTTCTTCGGCAAGCACCTTTCCCTGCTGAGCCATCTCACTGCCTAGGTCTGTGATTCTAATTAAGTGATGAGGGCGAATGATTTTCAGCACATCTGTTCTAGTTGCCATGTGATAAGCAAAAGCCTCCTTATCTGCTGTTGATCAGATACCACTTAAAGCCTAGAAGTTTGAGCTTGGAATGTAGTTCAGTTTGTAGAGTGCTTATTCACCACGCATGAAGCCCCGAATTCAGTCTCCAGAACCACATAAACCTGGTGTGGTGCTGCTGTACATCTGCACTCCTAGCACCTGGAAGGTAAAGGCAGAATGATCAGAAGTTCAAGGTTCTCCTCTGCTACAGAATGATTTTGAGGATAGCCTTGGCTGTATGAGATTCTGTATGAAAACCAACCAACCAACAAACCCATCTTCCTGAAACCCCACAAGACGCAATATTGAGTTCTTACCCACTCACATAAGAACCCTGGCTTATATGAAATGTGTTGCTGTTGAGCTGAGTCACAGCAGGTTCTTCTCTTCTGTTTTAGATGACAGGTCCTGGAGGGCAATCAGCACACAGCACTTTCCAGGTTTAGAAAGCCCCAGAGAGTAACAAGCTCAATGAAGCTCTGTTTCGCCCACAGCCTTCCCTGTCAACTGGAGAAGCGACAAGGCAGTTAGAGGTAGAAGACATTCTGATTATTTCCACAGTCACTGACTGGGAAACCTTGGACAGAACACCTGGCTTTGGGTGCTTTGGCTTTCCTGCCTGTGAACCAGGCTGGTGGGAGTAAGGGTTCCTCAGATTCTTAAACAATCAAAATTTTGTAATGCTGCAATATGGAATCAAACCACAAGATGGGAGTATTAGCTAATACTTATGAGAGGCAGTTCAAAATGCAAGCACTTCAGACTCCTTGGTCAACAGGATTTTGTGTTGAAATCCAAAATTCAGTCTCTCTAACCAACATAAAGTGATAGGAAAGAACAGACACCATAGAGTTGCTCTTCAACTTCCACTGTACGTAAACACCCACACAGTAAACTAGAAGAAAACATTGTAAGTTGGCTACCTCAATTAAATGTTTACCTTTATAAGAATTGCTGTGGTCACAGTGTGTTTTCACAGCAACAGAAACCTTAACTAACAGAAGTTGGTACCATGAGCTGGGGTACTGTTGTGATAGGCTGAACCATGTATTTGTTTGGAGAAATTCTGACTTTGATACTTTAGGTTTTTGAAGTGTTGAGAATTCAGAAGTTCAGAGAGTTAGTTCTGGTTGTTTTACTGTTTAGCTTGTGTTGAGAAAGTCATTTCAACATCCTGGCCTTAGCAAATATAATAATCATTACCAACAAGGTAGCATTTACAGAAGCTCAAGGTGACTGAAGTACATAAAGGATACTGGACATAATTGTACTCTTTTTTGTTCTCATAATGACTGTAATGAGGCCAGTTTTATTATTACTGCATATAATCCTAATGAATTTCCTATAACATGGAATTTGATAGTATTTCATTTATGTTTTTCATCTCTAAACTCTGGGGTTTAGAATATATGCCTTTCTCTAATTTCTTTTCAACACTTGGGATTTATAACATGGTCCATCGGTACTTTCTATAATCCATTTGTCTTGTCCTGTGGGACAATAGAAGAAAATTATTTATGAGCTTTATCTCAGACTTCCTGTAATTTGATTATTTGTAATTGGCTAAGTCATTATCTTCAAAAATATCCAGACCTAATGCCCAGGACCTGTGATAGTGGCTTACAGAGTTTAAAGATGTGATTTTAATAGGGGTCTAACATTGTGGCTTGTCTAGGTGTTTCCCGAGTGTAATCACAGGGATAAAGATGTTTCTTTCCCCAGCCCAGGTCTCAAATACAGGGTGTGTTTCTTTCTCTGACTCTGGGTTCAGAGTCAGGGTGGTCAGTGATTGGTCGGTTTTCTGCTCTAGTTGTCCATTTTACCCTACAAAACCCTTCACCACCTGGTGGAGTGTTTCAGTCAGTCATGTGCTGCTGTGAAGGAACACTGCAGCTTGAGTCATGTATAACAAGCTGAATAGATGTCTCCTTTTCAGAGGCTGGAAAGGCCAAGAACAAGGTGTTAGCAGGGTTAGTATCTAGTGAGGGCCTGGTCTCTCTCCTTCCAAGATTGTGCCTTGAACCTTGCATCCTTTAGAGATGGGTTTTCACCTGTTTTTCACCTGGTGGAAGATCAGATGAGAGAGGTCATTGCTGTTGGCTCGTCATGTAGTAGCATGGATCTATACATGTGAGCAGAGCTCTCATGGTGTAAATTCTTCCTAAGAGTTATATTTCCTAATGTAGTTTCAGGGGAGATATAGTTTCTAATACGTGGCATTTGGAGGACATATTGAAATCATAGCATAGAATATCTTTCTAGATTATTTATTTTATAGTTATATAATACAAGTTACAGTGAATATTGGTGTAGCAATACTTGATGTATGACATGTGTGATAATGGATCCTAATTGTCAAAGTTTTTATATTCAAAGTTTATTCAAGTTTATATTTATTTATACATATATACATATATATTTATTTGTATATTTGATCTCATGTATCCTAGGCTGGCCTTGAGCTTGCACTGTGGCTGATAATGACCTTCAACTTCTGATCCTTCTATCTCTACCTTTCAAGTGCTGAGAGTATAGGTATATACTACTATATCCTATTTATATGGTGCTAGGGACAAAATCCAGGACTTTGTTTGTATGAGGCATGCTTTCTATACAATTGAGCTGCATCCAAGCCTTCAAGTGTGTTTAATTGGAATATTTTCCCATTCCCCTTGATTCAGAGTATTTTAAATTCTGCCTCATTCCTTCTGTACTCCTTGCTTTCCCCCTTGTAGACTAGCAGAAAAGAGTGAAGCAGCTAACACAGACCACTATCATTTGTGTGACTAAAGATAGTGGTAATAGCACAGCATCCTGAAGATTTCACATCTATGGATTGGAATCGAGGTTCTCCATCTGGAACTTCTTTCTTATTTTCCTCTTTTTGTTTTTGGGAGAGGCATCTAGTCATTAAAAGGTTGTAACCTTTGGAAAGTTATTTGTTACCTTGATTGGATTGAGAATCACCTAGGGGTCTGGGATGAATTTTCTAGGGAATGTTAGATCGTAAGATCTCTGACACAACAAATGGATGATTTGTTTTGATAACTTTTATCATATGGTTCTACTAGTGAGAAGGGATGGATGATACTAGGTGAGGTGGAACCCTACTGAAGAAGTGGTCCACTGGGTACGTGACTTTTCATACATTTACAAAACTCTGGAAGATTATCTCTTTTTCTGGTCTTTTCATATGGGTTGGGGAAGTAAGAATGGAATGGGTTATTCAAAAAAGTTGGTCTTTCTGCGTCACAATGAATCCCTATTTGCTTAGGGTGGATTGGGTTGGTGCTTTGGATTGTATCCCTGTGAAATTTTGACAATTCTTCCAGAATCTGAGGTTATAATTTCTTTGAGAATTGCAGAACTATCCATCTTTTCTGTGGTCAAAAACTCTTTGAGAGTTTTTTTTTTTTTTTTTTTTTTTTTACTTCATCCAATGCATTTAGGTTTTCCAGAAAATAATATTTTTTTTTCTCCAGAAATACTTAAAAATAATCCTGGCTTATAAAGATGCAGCCTGATAATGAAAGGCCAACATGCTCTTTCTTCCTTTGGTTGCTTTGGGAAAGTGGTTATTCCTTATCCTATCCCTCCATCTGGTAGTCCTTGGTAGAAAATCTGTAAGGATTTCCCTCTGTGAAGATTAGAAGTGCTGAGAGTGGTAGATTGCTCTGAGTGTTTCACTCTGTTCTCACAAAGTCTGGCAACTCTTGCTAACAGTTGTTATCCAGTTCTGTCTTTCAGGGGAGACAGAAGAGGGAGTGAATGGAACAAGGATAAAGTAGGGAAACACAGAAATATAGACTTTAGGTAGTGTGGTTTCTCAAAGAAAGACAATGAAGAAGATTCTGTGATAAAGAATTACTAGTTAGCTTTTCATTGCTATAAAAAACACTAGAGATACCTAACTTTTTATTTATCTTATGTTGCAAAGAACCACTTGTTTGTCCCGGCTGCCCAGAATCAAAATAATCACATAGAAACTGTATTAATTAAATCACTGCTTGGCTCATTAGCTCTAGCTTCTTCTTGGCTAACTCTTCATTCTTAATTTAACCCATTTCTATTAATCTGTATATTACCACGAGGTTGTGGCCTACCAGCAAAGTTTCAAAACATATATCTCCTGCAGCAGATCCATGGCATTCCTCCTCTGACTCCACCCTTTTTCCTCCCAGCATACAGCCTAGCTTTCCCTGCCTACCAAAGTTCTGCCTTGCTATAGATCTAAAGCAGTTTTTTATTAATTAATGGTAATCACAGCATATGAGGGAAATCCCACATTACCTCCCCTTTTCTGTTTAAATAAAAAGGAAGGTTTTAACTTTAACATAGTAAAATTACATATAACAAAACAGTTATCAAGCAAGAATTACACTTACAATATTTATTTTAACTTTTATCATAACTAAGGAAAACTATAACTAAAATTATCGATCTATTCTTCAATTCCATCAAATACTCCAGAAGGATATAATATTACCTAAGTAAACAGGAAGTGCATTGTAAGCAACTTCCAAAACTCTAGAAATAACAGAGACATCTCACTACCTAGACAGCTACCCAAAGTTCTTCTGTACTGTTGGGGGCATCCATCTTCATCCTTCAGGCCCATAGTATCCAATAGACTTTTCCATGAAGCATGAAATTTCAGTCACTTTCTTCTGTATCCTGCAGAATGTCTCACAGACTCTTTCATGAAGCAGGAACCCCAAAGGATCATTTCACCTTTAGGCAAGTTCAGCAGCCATTTCTTTGTGGGTCCTGTATGTCCAGTGAAGCAGTCCAGGCAAGAGCAGTTTCTTGCTCAAATGGCTAACCAACTCCATAAGGAGCCTCTTCAATGCCCATCATCCTCTTGAAGTAGTTTGGTACTGCCACAAGCAGATGTGTCTCACCATCATGAAAAATCTTAGGTTCTTAAACATTTTAAATGCCATATTCTGAAGGTCTTTCGAAGATTTGAAGAATATCTATCTAACTGAAATATATCTCTATACATTTAGAAAATCTAACCAACATGACTATAAGCTTAACTATGATGACTATCTATTAACTTATATTTCTTAATTATACATTACATTTTAAAATGAGCTACACAAACACAATACCTTAATCAACATCAGAAATACATATACATATAACAAAATTGACCTTAAATTTGTATCCATAGACCAAGATCCTCACCAATGCAAATCTTTATAGCATATTCCCATTTAAATGTAAAGAAACATTTGGGAATGTGGGCACAGTTCTGTCCAAACTTCTTCCTGCTGTTTATTGGGCGAAGTATTTTCTTTGTAGAGGTGTTTACAGCAACCTTTCAGGGGATCTTGTTCCATCAAACCATATTGGTCTGGAAGCAATCCACAGGTTCCCATTTTCTGTGAAAACAAAAGAAGAACTTCTTTTCCAAAGCAACATATCCTTAGACTCAAATTTTTGAATCAAGATACTTTTATGTTGGTTTAACATAGCAGTCCATACAATGAAATGTCTTTCTCTGTATTTAGCTCCTTCACAGTCAAAAAATTCAAAGAAAACACAATAATATACATAATTTAGATTCTCTGTAAATTTTCCATTTTTATGTGGCTTATTTTTCTTTACTTCCTTTAACCTATGACTGACTGTACTCTGTCTCTTTAAAGACTTTACCCTTTTATTAAAAAAGCATCAACTTTATTTTATTACTCTTTATACTTTTTTTTTCTCTCTTCCAAACCTACATACATTTATTCAGCACTATGACTCATTTGGATTTGTCTTTATTGCATATTTGTAATTATTTTCTATCTTGAAGTGCTTTTAAAATGTTAAGCAGTTTGGTTGCAGCTGCTCTGGATGCTGGCTCTGCCTCTCTCCACTTTTAAAATGATGGAGGCTCTGGAGCCACCAGGTAGAAGCCATGCTCAGCTCTTTAACTCTGAGAGTGAGTGTGCAACACATAAAACCTTTTTATTTCAGTAATAGCTAAATATGGCCTGCAGCGCACTGTGTGGCCTGGAAATATCTCGGTGTATGGCAGCGGGAATCTGCCATGCTCTCCCACCTGTGTAAGCCTAGTAGCCCTGATACCGCTGCCTGCCCAGGCAAGGAGCACTGAGCCACAGGCATGGTCTCAACTACTTTCTACCCAACCCCAAGTAGATACACACACACCCCCACCCACAAATGCCATTAAAATGCTCCATAGCCAGAGTTTGTGATGGCAGCATGGCCTAGGAAGCTGCATTTCAAACTGCATGCCCCCCCCCATGGCAGAACCAGGAAATCCTCTCCCAAAGGAGCCATGCCTTTGCCCACCTCTAGCAAACAGAGCCCACCCAAGAAAATGCTACCACCAAACCATGCTTAACTCTGTTCTTTTGTTCTTTTTATGTTTTCTCAGGTTTTACATGGATTTAGTTCACCATGTTGGCATGCCAATTGTTGGATGAAGCCACTTGTTATGAAGATTCAAAAGGATGGAGCCCACTTTGGTTTAATTCTGAGATGGACTGCATGGCTAGGATGCATTATGGCAGATGACAATGGTGGGAGTGGGACCTCAGATAGAAACATGTGATCACACTTGCACAGGAAGCAAGAAGGGATTGTGTACAACTTCAGATTGTATAAAACACAATCCTCATACACACTTGGTTATGACCTCCCCACCCTACTCTGTCTCCTTCACATTCATCTATTTTGCATACTAATATAAAACAATAAAGAAATTAATCCAGCAAACTCAAGATCACAGAACATATGTATGAAAGGCTAACCAGGCAAGAAAGGACAATTTAGACACACTCGCCATGAATCATAAAGACAAGAAAGACTGTCCTGATTAGCTTACTGTAAAATATTTTAGCTGACAAACAACAGCAGCAAAACACAAACAAAAGAAGGATACTTTTAAAGTGTGTTAACATACGAGTTTGTCCCAAAAGGTGCCTGGCTTAGCAACAACAGAAAAAGTTATGTGTCCTTACATTGTCACAGGACAAAAAAAAAAATGCAAGGTTTAACACAGTGGCTAGTTATGTTGATGACATCCTCAGATAGGTTGACTGCAGCAAGGCATGGGGCTCCTTTCTGCAGGTGTTAAATGTTATCTTTGGGCAGTCAACTTTTGTCTTGGTACAGATGAGGTGGATACTGTGGAACCTAACTGTATTTTCTAAGAGTCTTATGTAATTGATGTGAGAATGTTAGCTTAGATACAGATATTGCAAGGGTCCATTGAGAGGAACTACGAGAGCACTACTTAATTTTGGCTCTCAATCCATAACATTGTCTTCATTATCATGGTGTCTTATTCAGCCCAAATGACAAGTAGTGTGTGGATGTTTGACACAGATGCAGTTTCTTCATCTAGTCTCATACTTGAGATTCATTCTCCAGACCTTCCCCTGTTAGCTCAGTGTGCAATGGGAGGGCCACAGTTATACCAGGAGAACATCTCCAGGAGAATTAGAGTTAACAGCCCACTGGCTGTTTCCAATATTTCTTTAGAAATCTTAGAGTGGCTTAGAAGATTTCTGTCAAGGGTGAAGCCCATGTTGCTCTTGAAGTGTACCTACTGAGGCAGGGTAGAAAGAAAGTATGAGTCAGAGGAAGAAAAGGATTCCCTTACCCAGGAGTATGGCTTAAGCCTCTCATCAGCTGAGAGTCAAGAGCTCCAACATGGCAACATTTGCTTAAGGTTTTAAATCTGCAATTTTCTAGGCTTCTCATGAGAAACATCCCTTAATAGTTAGAAGACGTGATCTAACTCCTTTTTTCATTCCCAATGGCTCTTACTTTTAGACTACAATACCATTCAATACACCTCCAGAATCACCCTAGAATCTCACTTATAAAGATGAAAGAAAGAAAACACAGAAATTTTCTAGCAATCCTTTGAGATGCACCTCGAGAGTCACCAACATGGTAATATAGTTCCAAACCTTAAGTAAACGTGTTCTTTAAAAGTCCACACCTATGCTCTCTGTGTGCCTTATTCTTTCCCATAATTTCTATGTTTAATCACCTCTCACGTGACCTAAAACAGGATCATACTGATATTTTTTCCTTTAGTCTGGCCATGGGTCCAGTTTCACCAAAGTCTACAACCATAAAAGGTAAGCAGAATTCCTCAGAAAACTGTTGTCAGAGAGAGTGTAGAGTTGCACGTTGTTATCTACCACTGTTGGCAGTGCAATAATTGCTCTCAGAAAGATTAGCATAGTGGATAAAGACCTTTGCCATCTTTAAGGCCACCTGAAAGTGCTTGCTTGAGAAACCTTGGGCAATGGGAAGAGATCAGTTTGCCCAGCCCACGTCTGGAAACAGGACCCTTGTTTCCCAGCCTCCTTTGAATTCAGAGCTACACTTGGACCAGTGCTAGTTGTCGAGACCTGAAATGATTTTCTTAGTAACCATTCTGCCCTCTTGTCATTTTCGCTTTGTTGATTCTATCTATTCCTCTCTCTCTCTCTCTCTCTCTCTCTCTCTCTCTCTCTCTCTCTCTCTCTCCCTTATTCCCCTACAGGCCCTTAAAATGCTGAGTCACTTCTGTGCTGTTGGGTGAGATTGAGTTCAGTTTGATACAGGCGTTATACAGGAAGTTAGGAAATAATTGGCACCTGTGAGCAAGCTATGAGTTGGTAAATACATCTGTGGTTTGCACTGCATTTGAGCACATTGTCTGCACATGCACTTCCTCCACAGCTTCTGTTGGGACCATACAAGTTCAGAAATTACCCACCCAATGAGCTAGAAGGATAGCTGAGTCATGGACTGGGAGAATTCTTCCAAATTCCATGAAAATCTTTATACACATGTATATACCTCAATAAAAAAACCTAGACTCCAAACACCCCTAGGCAGGGATTGAAAGTGAACCTTCACCTTGCTCTAATATACCTGTTCCAGCTAAATCAATTCTATGCCCATCTTTGAATTTCCTCTGCAATGACCAAAAATCTTTATTTATCTTTTCCTTATTACAGTAACACATTGTTGATTAAAATCTATCCTCCTCTGGTACATTGTTGTATTGCCAGCACTCAGAAGGCAAGGGCAGGAGGATCTCAGTTTTGAGATTAGCTTGTACTGCACAGCGAGACCCTGTCTTTATAAGAATAATAGTCTACCTTAGCTTCTGTCAGCCTTTATTAAATTTTATTTCAGCAATATTAGAATTTATTTCTGGGTTTTATGATATAATTAAGTATTCATACTGGTTGAGAATAAAGGCAGATCAATGAGACACCTCCAGGTCCTAGAACAATCAGGCAATAAATTAATTATTTGGGGTTTAAAGGTTCTTTTATTTTCTTATCTATCTCTGTGGTAAATCTAAATAAGCCTCCATTGTTGATATTTAAGCTATCAGCTAATATTTGCCTCAAAAATGAGACCATGCCATCTGTAATTAAGGCTTTCTGTGGGGAAATCATGCTCGCCTTGTTTTCACACAAGGTCTGTGAGGTAAATGGAAAGATGGGTTAAGGAACAGAATTTTATCAGGATGTCATGGTGAAGTGTGTCAATATCAGCATTTGACAGACTAAGGAAGGAAGATCATGGGAGTTCTGTTTTAGCCTGGACTACAGTCAGAGATCCTGTCTCAAACATCAGCAGTAGCAGCAGCAGCAGCAGCAGCAACAACAACAAATAAAACACAGGAGGGTATATTGATGGTATCTAGGCAATGTAACAACATGGGTAATTTGTGATTTCATCATGTCTCTTCACAGATCAAAATATGAATTTTTGAAAAAATTTACTGGAAAGGCATTCACCTTAGAGGCTGAGTTCATTGATACCTTCATTGAGAGTTTGAAGGCAAGATTATGGTAAGGAGGCATCCCCCCTTTGCCTCCTAGATAACAGAGGCTTCACTTTGCAGACAAGTATCTAGAATATGAATACACTCTTTTGACAACATACAGAGTCAACTCTGCACTTATTCCTCAAACTTCAGGGTGCTTATTAATTTTTTAGCTTGAATTCCCAGTAGTCATTTGGTGTAGGAGGTGACACCAGCTTATAGTATGAGGCCACTTGTTAGTTCCCCAGCTGCTTAGTCCTTAAATAACCACACAGAAACTGTATTAATTATATCACTGCTTGGCCCATTAGCTAACTCTTACATCTTAATTTAACACATTTTTATTAACCTGAGTATCCCCACGAGGCTGTGGCTTACCGGGTAAAGTTTCAGCATCTGTCTCCAGCAGAGCTACATGGCTTCTCCTTGACCCCATCTCCTTTTTCCCAGCATTCAGTTTAGTTTTCCCCACCTAGCTCTGCTCTACTCTATCACAGACCCAAAACAGCTTCTTTATTAACCAGTGGTATTTAAAGCATACAGAGGGGAATCCCACATCAGTCACTGATATCATTAGTCTGCTGTGTGGCTTTCTGCCCCAGCAGAAGTTTAGAAATTGCAAGTTAATAATACTTGACGTTTTTTTAAATGTTGTTAAAGTGTTTTTATTTTTATGGTAGCAATAAAAAACAAAAGCCAAATATAAGAAAATAAAAAAAAACCCTACCCACTAACTGTGGGGTTTGAAAAAGAATGTTTCACATAGGCTCTGTCATTTGACCACTTGTTTATAATTGGCGGCACTGTTTAGGGAGGTCTAGGAGATGTGTCCTTCCTGAGGAGGTTACATACTAGAGATGGCCTTAGAGATTTCAAAGCCATCCTTACTTTGCTGTTTTCCTGCATGTAGTAAAAATGTGAGCTGCAAGTCTCTTTTATTTCTTGGGGATTTGTGACCAACCCTCCTCAAGGGTGGAGGGAGCAGAAGTGGGGAGCAGGATTCAGACGGCTGTGGATACAATGAAGATAACCCTCAGAAAAATTACTTCAGGGAGACAACTCAGCTTTATTCTAGATATTGGGAAAGAAGGATTGGTGGCCATAGCAGGGTAATCACCTAATTTGCATTAAACAACATGGTCTTATCATAAAGCTGGGACAGTGGCAGCACTGTCCTATGAAAAGAGCTAGAGCATGTTTCTTAATTACCGTGTGGTTTGCAGGGGAAGAACATTTGCAGGAAACTACATAGAGGGTCATCCTTGAGATAAATCAGGCATGGAGCCTAGAGACATTCTCCAAATAAGGGCAGGTAGAGAGTAGGAAGTCTTGCTGGGGAGTGCATCCTTCCTGTTACCAAGCTTGGAAAAAGCTGCCTGGTTATGGTAGACTGTAACCTCTGATCAGCATGGCCTTCCAACATCTTCCCCTGTTTTATTTTATAAGGGAGAGGTGTCATCAAAAGCCTTGAGGAACCTGTCATCTATGTTGGAAGGCTCAGGGTCTGGTAGTGAACCAAGACCTGAGTGGTGGTAATGTTAGCAATGGTGGTGATCTGTCACCAGAGGAGCTGAATAAAGTAGGGGGTAAAATTAAACAGCATAATCAGAGCACTGATAAAGGGTAAGAGCCAGGAAAACAACGGGCATGGAGCCAGCTAAGTTGCTCCCTAGACTGGAATTTTGAGAGCAAGTGTTTGTGGAGTTTTGGTTGGTATTGACTTAAGTTCCAACCACATTTGATCTCCATAGAAGCATCATTCTCCTCCAATACCAAGCAAGTCCCCCCGTGTCAGCAGTTATTGGGTCCAGTGCTCTTCTGTCCCTGGAGGGATTCAAGGCGGGTGTTTTGTGGATATCATTGTCTGACGAGTCTGTCTGATCATCCCCAGCCTGACGATGTGTCTTAATCGATGGCAGTTGTTGTAGCCCCAGCAGAGCCAAGGGAGATGACAGACATGTCCTGTTCCTACCAGTAAAGGAAGGAGTATCTCTGCTTCTTACTCCTCATGTAGATAGACCTGTGGTATAATCTCAACAGCGGTGCAAAACCCTGGCAGGGGCATATCTATGAGGACGTAAAGTTAAAAAATTAGCTTAAAAATTTAAACACTGACCAAGATGGATTTTGGTCAGGACTACCATCTGCATAGCTTTGAGACATGTGTTGTTGATGCTTTTATGGACAAAACCCATAGGCCACTGTACCTTTTTTTTTTTTTTTTTTTTTGGTGAGACTTCAATGAAAAGCTGTTTTACGCATTTAACTGCTGCTGAGATCCTGTCCATACTAAGAATATGTGGAGCCACGGAGGATTGATTGTCCCACACTGCTAAGAAACGTAGACCCATCTCCCCAAATATCTACACCACAAAAATCTGTCCGATCTTCTGGGTTGGCAGGTGAACAAGTGCTGCCTCTGGGACCTGTCCCCTAAAGACCACAGAGTGGCTTGGAACTACCTAGTGCCTGGAAACCTGTCTGCTCCTTTACTCATTCTTCTTAGATCTGACGGTGTTTGTAGACCAGGATATTAATAGACTTGCCAGTTTTATAGCTCTCCAGCCCAGCCCCAGGGTTACAAGCACCTTGATAGCTTTAGAAAGTTTCCTGTTAAAAGTACAGACAGGGTTGCCTTATTCACAGACTTCATGGTACAGAATAAACTGGTTTCAGGTATAACTTCAGAGGTTCAAAGTTTTAGCACTGATGAATGCTGCTTTGATAAACTGATAGCACACTGACTATCAGTTTTCAGGAGTTTCTTCAATTTCTAGCCGTTTGCTATGACAGCAAGATATAAATCTGTTTCTGTTGTTTACAGACACCTGCTGGTTCCTGCACAGGTCCATCCCTCCTGCCAGACTTGTGCCAAGGCCAACCCCCAGGCGGTCCTCCACATAAGCCAGTCTGAGTGTGCCAGCCAGGTGAATACTGGCAGGTTAACTTCACCCACATGCTCACTCATAAAAAGTGCTACCTCCTAACTTGTTGTCACTTCTACAAGATAGACAGAGACAGTTCCCACATCCAGAGAAGCAGTAGATACGATGGCTCCTGTACTCCTCCAACGTATCATCCCTCAATTTGGTATGCCATCCCCTCAAGTTCCTGAGACTTCACTGCTGGAACCACCTCTCCAGGCTCAAGCGGGCACTTACCCAGCAACTGAAACTTGGTTTTCCAAGATGTCCCAACGCAGGGCATATCTACTTTCGTATCTTGCTCGTTCACCCTTGCCTCGTCTACACTATCGAGGCACTTCTCTTTTCCATATTTTCTGGCACTTATCACTCTTCCCATGGCTAGCCCCACTCACGGGGGCAACAATAACAGTCTATTTTTTTTTTCTCCTAGGTACCTGCCTTCTCAGCTCCCTCAAGGAATAGTTAGTTGCCTGAGGTCTCCAGAATGACAGCTTCTTCACTCACACCTTCTGCTGCTTTTGACCTGGATGCCCAACTTCCCCAACCCACTTCATCCCAAGTCAGCACGAAGCAGTCCTGAGAACCTGGCACCATCATTTCCCACCTTGCTTGCTATCCTTAACCCACCTTTTTATAATAAAACAAAAAGGAAGAATGTTAGCATTCAGGCACGGGTACTGGCCTACCCTTGAGGACCTGGCAGGATATATGCATGTGCTTTTCAGTATTCAGGCAGTACCCTGGCAAGCCCAGGTCCTATGACTGCTACACTTGTTCCTCACCTCGTTCCCGCCTCACCTCCAAAGAGGTCAACAGGCCTTTGTGCCCCCCTCATTTCTCTTAATCGCTCCTCCCTTTCCATTCCCTTCCTCCCAAAAATCTCTCTATTTGACTCTATCGCATGATGGCATTTGTTGTCTGTCTTGTGTACCCTACTGTTTTTAAAATTATAACACATTTAATCCCAACCCTGGCAGAGGTAGCCAGATCTCTGAGTTTGAGGCTAGCCTGATCTAGAGTAGGGTCCAGGATAGCCAGAGCTACACAGAGAAACCCTGTCCTGAAAAGCCAAAAGCAAAAATGGGGGGGAAGGAGTGTATTTCTCCAGTGAGACTACCATGGAGGAATCTAAATTTTTATTTGCAAGTGGTTATCAATTAGAGATAGTTTCAGGATTAGGAATGGATGTGTACTATTCATTTACACTGTATGAATATATGACATTGCGATTGGTTTAATAAAATGTCTGACTGGCCAATAGCTGGACAGAATAAGAGGGCGGGGTTACACAGAGAATGCTGGGAATAAGAAAGGAAGAAACAGAAGTCATGAACAGAGGCAGAGAGAAACAAGATGGGCATGCTATACTGAGAAAAACACACCAAGCCGTGTGTCAAAGTTGAAAAATATGGGTTAATTGAAAATGTAATAGCTAGTAATAAGCCTGGGCTGTTGACTGAGCATTTATACTTAATTTTAAGCCCTTGTGTGGTTACTTGAGAGTGGATTGCAGGACAGAAACATCTGTCTACAGTAGGGGATTCTGTCTACTTCTTTCAGCTCTAGGACCCCATCTGGCACAGAAACATATAGGCCCTGGAAATGCTGCCACAGTCTCTGTGAGTTCACATGTGCATAGGTTATGCTGTGTTTAAAAGACCTTGTTTCTTTGGTGTCCTCAATGCCTAGTATATTCTTTCTACCTCCTTTTCTGCAGGGTTCACAGAGGGAGGGATTTGATGGCCATATCCTGTGAAGGGCCGAGTGTTCTGAGGTTGCTCACTCTCTGCATAATATCTGGCTGTGGGTCTTTGCATTTGTTCCCAACCATTGCAAGAGCGGGCTTCTCTATTAATGGCTGAGCAAGACACTGATCTATCAGTATGGCAGAATGTCATTAAGAGTCATTTTGTTGCTGTGTACCCTCAGAAGAGCAGTAGTATTTGGTTTTACCCTAGAACCCTGTGCTAATCAGTCTCAGGTTCTTAGTTACCCAGGCAGCACTGGGTAGGACCTGTATCTTATGGAGTGGGCACTGAATCAAATTGGATATTGCTTAGTTACTACCACAGGTTTGTTTACTGTCACCATGTAACTTGTGTTATTTTGTAGGCAGTACTATTGTAAATTGGAGAGTTCATAGCTGTGTTGTTGCTGACATTTCTCTCTTGGTAGCCTGCAGAGGACTCTTTGGTACCAGGAACACTAGCCCATAGAGCCTCTGTGACCTTTTTTTTTTTTTAAGTAGCAGCTCTGCTGTGCGCAGCTTGTAGCTGGCTTAGATTTCATTTGATGAGAACAGAAGTGTTTGAATTGTTTTCTTTTTGCTTTTCCTAATTTTTTTTTCTTTTTGAGATAGGATTTTACTTAGTAGATTAGCATGGTCTAGAACCTCAAATTCCCAGTGATTCTCTTGCCTCAGCTTTTCAAGAAGTTGGATTGCAGAAATGAGCCACTATGCCCAGAACAAACCTTCCTCTTTTATTCATTCCTTGGTTTGTTCTTTGTCTTTCTCTATTCCTTTTTTCCACTCTCTTTCTCCCTCTCTCCATCCTTCCTCCCTTCTTTCTCTTTTCACCTCCTCCCCTTTTAGGATAGGGTCTCAGATAATCAAGGATGGTTTCAAACTCACTACAAAGCTCACGATGGCCTTGAATACCTGATATTCATTATCTCTACTTCAGGAATGCTAAGATGATTGGCAGACATCACCACACCAGTTTTATGCAATGCTGGCAAACGACCGGCCTTTGTGCTGTCACTCTCCAACTGAGCTACACCCACCACTTAATCTATTGATTTTCTACCTTTGTAAATGGTAGTTTTATGGGTTGGCAGGAGAGTTTATCTTTAATTTTATTCAGCATCAAGAAGAAGGAAACTGAAGGCTACATTAGGCAAAAGAAAATTGCAATTGAGTACCACCATCCACCTATAATAACTTTTAGTGTCATTAGGAGACTACCCACTTCTTCCTCCAGTTCTCAATGGGAAGTTCAGCCATGCCCACTGACCTGAGCACATGGACCAGTCTTCCCTCTTCTTCACTGCTACGACATTGGTTTTGTTGCAGATCCTTGATTCAAAGGATTGTGCCCAGATTCATTACCAGACTGAGGTCTTGACTATTTGCTGTTTGAAACCCCAAAATTTGTGATTCTAGAGTTAGGATGAGGAATCTTATTTGTTCAAAAGTGAGGGGATACCAATTTCAGATCTTGGGAGTTAGGGGCACAAAGGGTTTGAACAGAGAACAAGGCAGAGTGAGACAATGGCAAGGACATGTCTACATAGACTGAGGCAACCAGAAGTGAGTCTCCCTCCACTGCCTTCTCTCTCATCTCTGAGCAGATCATTATAATAAAGCTCAATCAATATTTATTTATTTTATTGACTATTTATTGTATTTTATTAAACTAACATATCCTGGGGATACAGTCCAGGTCAGCATAAACCAATATGGTAGAACATGCCTGTGACCCTAGTATTCTGGAAGTGAAGCCTGGATCAGAAACTCAAGGCCATCTTTATTTATATAATGAGTTTGAGACCAGCAGGAGCTATTGAGACCTTGTCTCAAAACAAAGCAAAACAAAACAAAACGGCACTTTTTGGAAGTTTAATCCTACAGCATTTTTTTTTGTCTTATGTTAGTGAATGCAAAGAACTAACCATTACTGAAATGTTAAAAGATTCATCAGGTGTTTTAAGCTTTTAAAATGGAAAGAAAGATTATTGAGCCATTAATGTCTTTGCACATTGTGTGCAGCTTCTATGTGAATTTAGAATGGTGGGTTGAAAAGAGGAAGTCAGAGTACTTAATCCTTATCACAGGGTTATGGGTTGCCTGACAGCAGCTGTGCTAATGATAAGTCCCTGGGGGAGGCACCCAGTTGCAGAGCTATTTGACAACAAGGTTTCTTTATCAACAACAGCAAAAGTCTAGTCTGATAAGTCTTATAATTTTGTTTTCATAAAATTATAATTTCTTGTGAGACTCTTGTTCTGGAGTTCGTGCTTTACCAGGGATTCAAGTCAGTTAAATTTTTCTAACTTTCAAATATTTATATAAACCTAGAATCACTTTCCAGCTTCAACGGGAACATACACACAGAGAGACATGATTGATTGATTTGCTTCGCTCTTTCCCCCTGAAATAAGTTTTTTTTTTTTTTTTTTTTTTTTTTTTTTTTTTTTTTTTACTAAACTTCATGGAAAATGTTGTTAATCGTTGCTCTTCTCTTCACTCTTTCTCTCTTTCTCTCTTTCTCCCCAGCCCTTTCTTGTTCTCACCTCTTTCTTTCTGATTCTTGTGTATACACAATCTATAGGAATGTATATGTCTAGGGAGGCTAAAAGAGGGCATGGGGCATTCTCCTCATCCTGACCTTTGAGGTCGGGTCTCAACCTGGACTTCGCTGCTAAGGTGGAAGACAGTGAGCTCTAGCAATTCTGTCTCTGCTAAAGCACGATTAATAAAAGCTCAGAATGACAAATTGGGTTCAACCTGAGGACCAGAAAAGGAAAGTAGGCTCTTATCTCAACCTCAGTCCAAAATGGCTATCCTGCCTCCAGGAATCTCAGAATGAGACTGTATTTGAGAACAATGGGGTTGTTTTACTCTGAGATCTTCAGACAAGCTTTATTTATTCAAATACAATTGAAATGCCACAATACTCCACAATACTCTGCCCCTGTAGAGTTTGAATCACAGGTGTGCACAGGACACATGACATATAGGTGCTGGAATCTAAACTCTGGTCCTCATGATTGTGCCACAGTGCTCTTAAATAATGAGATATTTCCAGTCTGTCTTTCTTTTTCTTCTTTCTTTCCTCTCTTTTTTCTTCCTTTTCCTTCTTTTTATTTTGTTATTTTGACACAAGATAGACCAAGGTATCTTCAAGCTTGGGGGGATGGTCCTCCAACTCTTCACTGATGACATGATAGGTTTGTGCTACCATACCTGGTAAAGTTCTTTTTGCTTGGACTATGAATCTGATTTTTCTGAATATCCCCCATAGTAAGGAGGCATTGAAACCAACCAAAATTTAAACACAGGGAGCATTACTGGTGCAGTACTTGTTTATGAGTTTGGTTTCTATCTGATTACAGCAATTTTCTCACTGCTTTCTAGCTAGCATATTTACAGCCTCCTGTTAGTTTGAGCATGCCATCTTTGCTTCATGGACAACATAGGATGTTAAAAATACTCCTCATCATTGTAGGAAATCATCCTCTTTCTGAAGATTCTCAAGAATGAAAGAATAAAACAGATTAAATAGAAAACACATTGTTATAATGGTTATGGTATTGTTATACCTACAATTCCAGCCCTCAGACCTCCAAGGCAGGAGGATCGTGAATACAGGAACAGACTGCTACTGTGTTAAGTCTCTGTATACAACCAAACAAAATGGGAACAAAGCACCTGTACAAACACTCCTGGTGCTTGAGAGATGGCTTAGCAGGTTAGAGACCTCGCTTCTTGTCATAGGTGCCACTTTGGGTGTCATCTGTTGCAGCCATACAATGGGGCCACATCTGATGGCGACATCTGTCGGGGTCCAGTCTCGACGAAATTCTCACGTTCCAGGGTAGGAGTGTGAGGATTAGAATTATTAAGCAAAAGGAACAGAGATGTCAGAGAAATAAAAGACAGAAACACAGAACAGCTCCGGGAGGGAAATTCAGTGAATACCGAATTGCCTATCTTTATTTTCCACATGCTTATATATTCCACTCCAAAAGGGGGGGGGCACAACAGACTTCATTAACATGATACAAGGACTAGACCAAGAATCCTGCAGGTAGCTACTCCCTGGAAACTGTCAATCTCCTTGAAAGAACAGGTACAGATTTGAATTCTCTGACCTTTGGTTAAGGTGGAGCAGATCCACTACTATACTCAAAATACTAATTTACCACACCTGTTTTCAGCAACTTTGAGAGAGCAAGAATAAGCTCAAACTCTCTGACCTTTAGTCAAGGTGAAATGGACTCATATCTGTGGGTCCTGGCAGCTTCTCTTACAGAGGATCCCAGGTCAATTCCCGGCACCCTTATGTTACATCTGTAACTCCAGCCCAATGTGTCTGATACCCTCTTCTGGGCTTCTCAAGTACCAGGCATGCATGTGGTATACAGATGTACAATGTAGACAAAACATCCATACATAAAGAATGAAAAGAATTCTAATACAAAACAATCAAAACTTCCTTTCAGCAGCAACTGTGTAATGACGAGCTCCTCCGGCATCTGTGATCAATAGCTTCTGGGGACCTGTTCAGAGGTCAGTTCTAGGGTCCAGACACCCAGTAATGACATGAACCTTCTTGGAGACACAGAGGAAGTAAACATGTTTTCTTCTGTGCATCTTAAATTTGTTGTGGGCCTGGAAATTTGTCAGGAATTTGTCAGACAGATTCTGGAGATAAATGAAGAGCAAGAAATTCCTTAACTCGTGTTTGAGTGAGAAAACAAATCCAGCCTCTTGGGCTGGGACCACCCCAGAGGCAGCAGCCTACAACTAGAAGTAGGACAATTATGGAAAGGAGGACAAAATGGATAGACTTAGAATGTGAAGATAATTTGTAAGATTAAGTACTTGTGGATTCTTGATTTCTGGGAGGGTCTTCCTGGCACTTATGAGTCCTGATAGGATTTGAATGAAGGTTTTAACACATTCAGGAATGTGTATGGGATTTTGTTCTTTTCTTACCTCTAGCTTGTTAACCGATTATCCCGCTTTGATTCCCACCACCCATTGTTACTCTCTCCCATCCTTTAGGATCATAGTTCATTCATATCAGTATTATTACCCAGGCAAAGGCAATCCCCTGCTGAGGGATACCCAGAAGACTACTGCAATGCATCACTGAAAGATGATTCATAGCACACAGCAAAGGATGTAGATTTATCAACCTTTGTCACACTGGGGAGAACAGCAGATAAGGGGGTCTAGTGACCAACCCCAAATGTGGATTCTGGGTACTGATGTGAGGTTTAGGTTTAAACAGAGAAAGTGCTGTGGCCGTTGGAGAGAAGTAGATGCATTAGCAGTCTTAATCAAAGTGTGGTTGGTTAATTATTATATTAATTCTGCTTCAGCAAGGCCTTTGAAGGAATTATCATTATCACCACTCGTTGAAAACCATTCCTTACAGTTATTCCTATCATCCTGTGATCTACAGTGAGATATTGTTCTTCTTTTTTTTTTTGATTTTTTTTATTAAGAAAGAAAAAAAAATTCCACCTCCTCCCAGCCTCCCACTCCTCCCACTCTCCCCCCCCTCAACCT
>NC_022018.1:29322787-29326697 GCF_000317375.1 Microtus ochrogaster
ATAGGAAGAGAGAGGAGGTATAGGGCAGTATAGCCCCTGCAGGATGAGCAGGAAGTGTAGGAGGGATGAGGAACGTCTGAGTTCCCTGTTCCAGGCTGCAGCCGCACTGACTCACCCCAAAGATGTCTCTCCCGGGTGCCCAGATCGAAACTTGATACTGCTTGGGTAGCTCACAAACAAAGGGCCCACCCTGCTCCCTGCAGGCAGGCTATGGAGACAAAGGAACTACCACCCTCCCCTTTGCCCTCCTGATTCCGAGTTTTAATATCTATTAGGTATGGTTTAAATTCATATAATGAATTAAAATGAGCTAAAACAAGAGCATTTTATACAGTAATAAGCACCACAAGGAAACAGTGACAAGAAGGGGCACCCAAAATGAAGTTAAAAATGGGGAGAGACTTATCAACATTCAACGATTTTTCAACTTTTTTGAAGCTAAGTAAAATTCCTAATGTTGCTGATGGCCCCTGACTCAGCATTTTCCAGGGACTGACTGTGGCAGAAGCCACTCTTCACCTGATCTTTTCCTATAAGGCTATGTATGACACAGGATAGTGCTTCAGCATGATATGTTTCTCCTGGTTATTGGTGCGACTTCACTGGGATTCACTCCTTTCTACCCTCTAGCCATTTATCAGGAATTTCTCACAGGAAACAGAGTGTCTCTGGTTCTTTGGTTTGTCTGGTTAATTTTTTTCTAATCTCCAAGTTGAAAAGAGAAAAATAGAAGCTATCTAGGCATCAATTTTACATCCATTTTATGTGATGGCTTCTTGTTCACATAAAAAGAACATTATAAATCACCATAAGAAAGGATGCAAATACCATTCTATCAATTGTCAGAATGGGCCTAACTTGACAACTCAGCTTTTCTCTGTGCCTGGGATGAGTCTTTTCTTTTTTGGCCACTACTTCTCTATGGTCTGTGTTATATTAGTGCCAAGGCTTTTCATAGATTGTTAACCTTATTTCTGTTTAGGTTAACAGATGAACAAAAGAAAAGACAAAGTATATACTCATTAAGTTTATATCTGGTAAAATGTTGGGAGAATACACAATAAAAGGATTAATAAAACAGGCAAAATTTTGATCCTGCCAAGAGGTAGGAATGGACTATTATTTAACAAGATAAATTATAGTGCTAGTGGAATACCAGTTGTAGTATTTCAACAGGAGGAAGTGTGACGTATCTGTGATAGTGAACAAAATGCTACTTAGGGTTTTCTGATTCTAACTGATTCTCTGAATTAATTTAGAGTGTAATTGACCAACATGCTTATTGAGCTGTTTTAATAGATATTAGAACAATGTAAGGTGTCACAGGAAAGCACGATGGATCTTATCTAATGAGGCTGTAGGAGTCAAGAAGAACCCAAGACTCAAGCACGTATGCTGAGCTTAAGAAGCAGAATTCATAAGGTTGGTAGAGACTGAGTTGAAGGGGAACAGGCTATTCTGGAACTAGACAAGTATTTAAACAAAGGCAACATTACAGAGATTGATGTGTGACATTAGTCTAGTTTTTCTTGAATAGAAATTATTAAAGAAGCAAAATAGAGAGAATGTGAATTTTGAATAAAAATCTTAACAGAAGGAAAAAGATACTTAGATAACTAAATTAAAGGTGAACATTCCCAAGGAATTTTGTTGTCTGGGTGCTTAGGCTCAGATAACATGCTCTGTTTGATAAATTTTATAAAGTAGTTTTATAAGATTTATAAAACAAATAGAGGGCAAGGAAATTATTAAACCCTTTAGCAGAATTCATGTTTAGAAATGAACACCTTGATGATAGTTTTACATCTTATGAGTAAGTCTGGTGTAATTATCAGGGGCAGATTGTCACGGCTAGCTTTGCTGTTTATGAGCTGAAAATCCAATGTCTTCTAATAGATAAACTTTCTGGGTGTGTTTCCTGTAAAAAAAAGTCATAGAGGGATTATAAGAAATCAATTGGACTCAATGGACTCCAGCTTTCTTTTAGAGCCTTTGCAATCCTGGCCCCGCCCATCTTGACAGATATAAATAGTGCTGGAGCCTTGCCTTTTACTCAGCTCAGGTTAGTAAGGAAGAAAAGACCAGGCTCAGACTTGTTAGGTTGTGGACATCATGGATCTCAAACAGTCATTCAGTGAAGCTGAATGATGGAAACTTGATGCCAGTGCTTGGATTTGGCACGTTTGCTTCAGATGGAGTAAGTGGGCCTCTTGGGAACTAAAGCATTAGCTATTAAGTATTCTGGAAGTGTGTTCAGAAGGCAGGAGACCTGCAGCTGGTGGATGCTTTACCTGGGCTTCCCTTTCACTGTCTACATTTACTTCTTTTCATGCTTGGGGATGCGTATTGGTACTTGGTGAGATGCCAAGATGTTAGGTCTGGAGATGTGGAGGTTAAGGATTTTGTAGGTGGATAATCTATCATTATTGTTATTAACATTGTTTCCTGACAAATCCCAATGCTTGCTATACATTTACTTACATATATGAGTATAATGAATCCTTGATGGAAGTATTCTTACTAATTTTTAAATTCTTATCACCTAATGCTTCTCCTGCATTCTACTCTTGGTTAGAAATTCCTATGGGCAAAGCATATGGGAGAAAATGGCTAGCGGTGGGAATATTGGACTGACGTTTTTCTTTGAGTTTTTTTGGAAGAAGCTGTATTTGTTAGAGAATTTCAACTATTTGAACAGGTTTATAAAATTTCATACAGGTATGCAATGTATTTTGTTCACATGCACCACTCATTTCACACCTCCAACTCCTCTCAGACTCTCACTTCTCTTTCCCCACTTCATTTCTTCTTCTTTTCTCTTTTTTCAATAACCAAATAAGTAGATTAATACTGTCTATATGCACTTGAATATGAGGCCATTCACTAGAACATGGCCAGTCTACTTGCAGCCACATGCCTGAAGTAAACGGGTTTTCAGTTTCCCAGAAGCCATCAACTGTCAGTAGCAGGTTAGCTGGAGGGTGAGTCCTTGTCAACCCATCCTCTGTCCGTGCTGCAGTGTAGACTCCACCCTCTGCCCGTGCTGCAGTGTAGACTGGATTGGTAGCAGCTGCTGTTGACTCATGAATGCAAGCAGTTCCATCCCATCCAGAAGACACTGTTATACAGCAGCTTCCAGTTTCATGATCCCTGGTTCTTACACTCTTTCTTCCTTCTCTTCCATGAAGTTCCATATGCCTCTTGAAGAAAGGGTGAGCTATAGAAGTCCCAATTATAGGTGAGCTCTCCATGAACACCTGCTTTCTGAACACAAATAGTTGTGGGTCCTGGTATTAGCTATTGTTTATGGCAAAAGGAAACTTCGTTGATGAAGACCGAGAGATGCACTAATCTATGGGCATAAATATAAACATTTAGAATGCAAGTCAAACTTTTTAAAAATGTCTCTGAGAATCCACAATCATTCCATTCATAAGTTAGTACTGAAGACTTGCAAGATATAAAGTAGCAATGGGGATGAGATCACACTTTTTAGTAAACACATTATACAGCCATTCAACAGATCATTTGAGTGAACTGAAAGTGTCTAACTCTAGTTACAGGTAATGGAGGCTTTGGGGTGACTGTGTGGCTTTCACAACAAAATGGAAATATTTGAAGCAAAGATAAAAAGCTGTTAAGATGATGATAGTGATTATTTTTAAAACTAAATCTCATGCATTCCAGGCTGGTGTTGAATTCACTTTGTAGATAAGAATGACCTTGAGCTTCTGACCTCGCTTCTCCATCTCCCAAGTGCTAGGATTGTAGGCGTGGGCTACCCCATCCACTTCTCATACTTTCTCGTGCTATGACTGTCTTTCACACTTCTTCTGGAAACCTCCTGAGAGAAGGGAAACGAGTCCGTTTTGTTTTTTTTTTTTTTTTTTTTTTTTTTTTTTTTTTTTTG
>NC_022018.1:29326797-29337679 GCF_000317375.1 Microtus ochrogaster
GAGACAGGGTTTCTCTGTGGTTTTGGAGCCTGTCCTGGAACTAGCTCTTGTAGACCAGGCTGGTCTCGAACTCACAGAGAGAAACCAGTCCTTTTGCTCATGGGAAAAATACCTAGTATTTTAGAGCCTAACATCGTGTTGGGCTAGAAGGCAGCACTCAGTAAATGCTAAAAGCAAGGACCTGAAAAATAAAGAAAATAAAAGAATCTTGAGCAAAGAACCTATTTGAGTAGAAATAGAGAATTATGGGTAATAGGAACCACTTTTTAGGTGTTACCACACACATACCTATGTGTTTGTACACCAGTCCTATCTACTGAGTACCTTAGAATTTTTCTCGCAGTATGCAGCTTTCCCGCTAGCTAGTTCCTTCCAACTGATTTTTATTGAATGAAACATACATTTATATGCTTCATATGATCCCACATCACTAATTTCATTTTGTTGAGATTTAGTTTTATTTCTTAGTCTTTGTTTCCAGATAGATTGCAAAACTGTTATCAATGTTTGCATCATTAAACAAGATTAACCATGGGGCTGGCAGCAACTCAGGAAAATGCTATGGAGAAATAAATCACTTTTTTCTGAGTTGGTCATATATCTGACTTTTCCTATTCTTGTTTCATAGGTTCCCAAGAGCAAGGCTACTGAGGCCACCAAAATAGCCATTGATGTAGGTTTCCGTCACATAGATGCTGCATACTACTTTTAATCAAAGACCACAGAAAACTTAGCAAGGGAAATGCTATCTTGACTAACGTTACCCAGCTACCTCTGATTATATATGTTCAGAAACAAACTGCACAACTATCACAAAGTTATCTCAAAGTGACCTTTAAACTGTTGTTTCTGATCCCCAGTTACTGATATGTCTTCCAAAGACAGAAGCTTTGTGATATAGATGTTCTCTTAGCAAACAGAGGAGATCTCTTGTGATGGCTCTCAGCCCCCGTGCTTTCTTCTGGTTTCAGATAAATGCAATCCCACTGATGCCCAATCCCAAAACAGCCTAGAGAAATGATTTAAACTCTGCCTCCTGCTACATGGGTTATGGCAGAAGATGTGGATTTTTTCTTTTTCCATTCGAATATTTACACTTCCTTCTGAAGGCGAAGGCGTAAGTCACAAACAATCCCACACCAGTTTGGAATTATGATGAATAGGGTGGTATTTATTTAAAGGGGAAAAAACTTACAGATCACCGTCCCAGACAACTCTGCCCTCTGCGCAATCAGGAAGGAGTCTAGTTGCCGGAAATGGAGCAGGAAGCAAGGAGAGAGAGAGAAGGGAAGTGGCCGCTTTTTTAAAGAGAGAGACCACACCCCAATGGGCTGGTGTCTCAGGGCTATTGGCTGGAGGAGCGGAAGCACTTCCCACAACATCCTTCCCTTCTCCCAATCCCCTCCTGCTCCCCCACACCCCCTCCTCCCTCCCTCTCCCTGCTTGAGAGAGGGCAGGGAACCCTGCCCTGTGGGTAGTTCAAGGCCTTCCCCCCCACATCCAGGCCTAGGGAGCTGTGCATCCATATAGACTAGGGTCCCAAAAAGCCAGAACATGCCATAAAAACAAGTCCCAGTGCCTTTATCAATGGCTTTTCAATTCCCCATTGTCAGCCACAATCAGAGAGTCCGGTTTGATCACATGCTCATTCAGACCCGGTCCAGCTGGATTTGATGAGCTCCCATTAGAACAGGCACACTGTCTCAGTGGTGGACCAACCCCTCCCTGTCCCTGACTTCCTTGCTCATCTTCTCCCTCCTTCTGCCTTTCAAGTGGACCTTGGGAGCTCAGACCGTTGCTTTGATGAGGGTCTCTGTCTCTATCTCCATCTGTCACCAGATGAAGATTCTTTGGTGATATTCGAGATAATCATCAGTGTGATAATGGGACAAGGACAGTTCAGGCACCCTCTCCTCTGTTGCCCAAGGACCTAGCTGGGGACATCCCCATGGACACCTGGGATTCCCTCTAGAGCCAAGTCTCTTGCCAACCCTAAAATGGCTCCCTTAATGTAGATATCTTCTTCCCTGTTCCTATATCTGCCCATCCTCCATCTCCACCCTTCCACTCCTCCAAGCTCTCTCCAGTCCTTCCCTTCTCCCTTCCCTTCCCCCCTCTCCCCTTCCCCCAACTTCACCCCCACTTCTGCCCCCACCCCCACGTTCACAACTTTTGCCCAGCAATCTGTTTGCTTCCAATTTCCAGGAGGATCTATATATGTTTTTTTTTTTGTTTGTTTCACCTTGTTATTTGGTTTCTCTGGGCTTGTGAACTATAGGTTTAATGTCCTTGGTTTACGGCTAGAGTCCACAAATGAGTGAGTACATACCATATTCATCTTTTTTGGGTCTGGGTTATCTCACTCAGGATAGTGTTTTCTATTTCCATCCCAGGATGGACTTTTAACTGGGAAATTTTATCTTGCTACCTCAATGGGACTCTCCAGTTAATTTCTATTAAATGTTTGTCAGCCCTCTGATTTAGTGCTTTGCTATTTATCTGCTGCTTCTTTCTATTTGACCCACCCCAGCTTACCATTTCTGTGCTCTTTTGAGACCAAAACTTCTAGGTGTGAAACATTTAAGTTGGTCATTTTCTAAATTTTTCTCATTCTCCTCACATTGTCATCACTCAAGTAAATCTGACTATTCTGTTAAGGATGTGATCTATGACGAACAGCACAAAATTGAGTAAAGTCCTGCAGAGGATCTGGGAAAAGTTGGGTGTGGGGAAAATCATGATCAAAATACATTGTATGAAAAATTTTAATATATATAAACTTAGCCACCGACGTTCTTAGCTTTACTGAGATTACCATAGCAAGTCTCAATCATTTCACTGCAATGTGTAAGCAATGTGTTTTTTTGTTTGGAAACTGTAGATTTGGAATACTTTCCATAGACCAGAGTTGGTTCGTCAGTGTCTGGAAGAATCGCTGAAGAAACTTGGGCTGGAATATGTAGATCTCTGCATTATTCATTCACCAATTGCTATGAAGGTCAGTTTTGGACTTTTATGCCCTAGACTATTATATTATGTCAGGACAATGCGATTTTTCTAGGCTCTTGCTGAGAGAAATCCATTGATCTGAGATGAACAGAATGGTGAATTATGACAGCTGAGAAACCCCACAGGCAAGACTTCTTAACGTGTTCATTCTCCAGTCTTCAGGAGGGTTCAAGTTCAAGGACTTTACTGCATTCTGTCCATCAGAGTGCCCCAGGTTGTGGAGACTTCTGAGACTCCAGGGGGAGTCTCCATCTCCTCAGGACATGTTCTCACCTATGTCTGTCTCTCACTCTAGGACACAGAGATCTGAATTTGGGTATTGGACAATGGGGCTTGGGCTCCTTTGGGCCTCATGGTTTCATTTTCTTATCATGGTACATGTTTGCTGATCACATCTGAAAGACTCATTAACTGAGAATTGAGTCATCATAAAGAGGAGCAAAAGTTCATGATTAATAGTGAAAGTTCTATCCTTTACAGTATTCTGTCACTGGGATAAGGAAATTTTAATGGGAAGAGCCATCATTGTTGGTGAGATTTAGAGCTTCATTGGGGTCCCCAGGAGAGAAAAGTGATGGCAATCAAGGGGAGAGATATTCTCGTACAATCTTTTAGATAATTTTTGTTTTTCTTCTCCAAAGTATCTGTTTAAAGAAAATATGAATTGTGCACGCTCTCTCTCTGTCTGTTTCTGTCTGTTTCTGTCTGTCTGTCTGTCTGTCTGTCTGTCTGTCTGTCTCTCTCTCTCTCTCTCTCTCGCACACACACACACACACAGTGACTAACTCAGTCTCCTGACTGTTGGATGAGTAAGCTCATTAACCACTTGAAATTGACTATTAGAGAAAGTTTTGCTAACTTTTCTTTTCTCTCTTCATTCTAGCCTGGAGGGGATCTCATGCCAAAGGATGCCAGTGGAAAAATTATTTTTGACAATGTGGACATCCGTGATACATGGGAGGTATGCCCTGCAGACAATAAGCACTGTGTGGCAAGAGAGGAACTAATTAATAAAGAATTAGAAGAGATGGATTTTGCTTCAATAATTGACAAACCCAAAGCATATCTTATTGTAGCTTATTGTTCAGTTAATATCTCTGGGAGGCCTGCTTACGTCTGCAGAAGGAGGAGTTTATGTAGGGAGAGAGGAGATGAGGAAGAGGAAGTGGAAGAAGTAGCGAAAGGGGGAACTATGGTTGGGATATAATATATGAGAAAAGAATAAACTACCACAACAAGAATCACCACTGCCCCTTCTCTGTCTTTCTGTAATTACATCTCTAGCATAAGAGTTGAGAGCGATGAAGTTTATTTTTTAACTAAACTATGATTTGAGGTAGACATTTCTTTGTGTCATAGATCCTACTTAAGAATATAAGCCATATAAAGGGGATCAACTGAAAGAGACTAAAGAAAGGTTACAACACTATTCCAGGACAGATAAACATGCCTTTGGAGAAGTGTAATCTGCCTTAGCACAGGGCAAGCTGTGATAGAGAATGAAACCTGCCACTATATACCCTATCCTGTATACAGATTGTCAACATTAAAGAGAAAATGTAACAATACATTTTAACTAGCACAAGATTCTAGAATTTTTTGTCTTTGACTGTGATGGCATTTATTGAAGAACCATTTTTAAGCTTGGCATCACAACAGATGCCACTGAAGAGGGTGGGTAAGGTAAGGGGAGACTTAATATGTACTTGCTGTTCTTAATGTGCATGTAAATGAATGTGCAGACAAATTTGTATTCATTTCAGGTAAGTACCTTAGGCAAGGCTGTATTCATGTGTCAAAATTGTTTTGAAATCGTAACCAAAATTCTATAAATAATTGAAATTATGTGAGGAACTGAAATTATTATGTAGGTATTCAAATAAGCTCAAGGAGAATCTCCAAGGGCAGAGTACAAATAGGATTAACTACATACTTTCTTCCTCCCCAGGCACTGGAGAAGTGTAAAGACTTAGGTTTAACCAAGTCCATCGGGGTATCCAATTTCAACTGCAAAGTGCTGGAATTGATTCTGAACAAACCAGGGCTAAAATATAAGCCTGTTTGCAATCAGGTGAGCTCTAGTTCACCTGGCTGTGCCTTATCTTCTGTTCTTCACAAACTTCTTCCTTACTCGATACTCCCCAAATCTCTGCTTTGAACCAACTGTTTAGGTTATAGCTATTTTCACTGAGACAAAAAATACCAGTTATAGCTCAGGTTGACGAGAGTGGGAAGAAGAAGGCAGGGGAAGGCAGTTTGACTAAAATCACAACTCTTAGAAGGAATACCACTGCTCGGTAACACAATGTGTTACATATAAAACCTTAAACACAAAAACCTGATTGAAATGAAGCACAGCAAAGTTGTCTTGCTGCTGTATTGTTCTCGTGACACTCTAGATAATTTGTGGTGGTTTCTTTTCTAAATTTAGATGGAAAATAATTTTTAATAACTTTCAAAGACTTTTAACCTTTGCAGAATTTAGAGCTACAAATGCCCTGAGAATTGTGTGGGTACAACTTCCTTCACCTGCGCCCATCAACACGCTCAAGCAATAATTTCTCTTCTCTATAAATTTGTCATATACATACTATTTGAAGTATTTTCAGGCAGGCATTATGCAATTTTTAGATTGTATTTTAAAAATATATGGTTTAAAGAATTAACAATGCTAGAATACTGTTAAACTCTCCACATATTTAGCAATGATTGGTATCACTAAATATCTTGAGTGTTAAAGTATGATCATGCCTGTTTATTTCCTTGGTACTTGGGATTGAACCAAAGGCCTCACACACAGTAGGCAAATGCTCCAACACTGAGTTTTTGCTTGTGGTATTTAACAAATTATTTTGAGGTAGAATCTCTGAATGCTCGGGTTGGCCTTGAAATTTTAATCTTCCTGCCTTAGCCCCCCAAATAGCTAAGCGTTTGTCACCATAGTGTTACATAGTGCTTTGCTTTTTTAAGAGCAAATTAGTTCAAAGTAGGGAGGGCTAAAGTCTATACAATGCCACTGGGTGGTATGTCTGTGAAGTTTTTCTTGAAATCGGGGGTTCACTCTCTTGCATTCATATCCCCTTTCCATCCTTACTCCTTCATTTCCCTTCTCCCTGTTCTCTGTTCTCACTCACTCTCTTTTTCCTTTTATCTGTTTATGAAAGAAATCAAGCATTTTATCCTGTTAAAGTTCCCCACATGATAGGGGAAACTAGTCACTGGTCACTGTGATAGTTTGGAAGGTTGCTTTTGAATTTCTTATACATTGAGGATCAGAGCAAAAGTCTTGATAACAGAAGCCCAAAGTCATGTGAGTCCCTGAAGGTTAAAAGACATGACATTTCCCATCCAGTGCAGTCACTCCTGTTTATCTTTCTCCCTCCTTTGTTCCCCTGAACACTGGGTCCTTCTATACGGCTGCCCCTTCTTCCCTCTCTAGGGGGCAAAAGGTTTTATCTTCAGCTTGTAGTCTTCTCATCCACAGGTATACTCAGTCATTGCTCAAACAGGCTATAGCTTCATTCTATAGAAACTGACAGAGACTGCAGTTTGGAAATGGGAGATTTTAATCTTCAAATACTAGTAAAAGGACAGAAGAATGTATTTCAGAGAAAAAAATGATCAATTTGAAGCATATTGTACTTAAGTCAATATGGAACTTGATCTACCCTTAGTACTTTTAAAGCCTAAGTAACCTTGTTGGCTCATACATTCTGATACCGTTTCGTTTTGGAAATTTACAGGTAGAATGTCACCCATATCTCAACCAGAGCAAACTCCTGGAGTTCTGCAAGTCCAAAGACATTGTTCTAGTTGCTTACAGTGCCCTGGGATCCCACAGAGATCCAAACTGGTAATGAGACTTTTGAACTTTATTTCCTTATGTCAGTAATTCCACGTTGACAACATTAACTTTTAAGTCTGTAGAAAAGTTCAACCACAAAGAAACAAGTTCAACAATGCCCCAGTTTCTATGCACCATGGTTGAACTTGAAGCTCATTAGTAGTCTTTTATTCTTTGCTGTTGCTTTACTAATAGGCATAGGTTTGTTTTGTTTTCTTATGTTTTTTTTGGATTTTTTCCAGACAGGGTTTCTCCGTAGCTTTTGGTTCCTGTCCTGGAACTAGCTCTTGTAGACCAGGCTGGCCTCGAACTCACAGAGATCCGCCTGCCTCTGCCTGCCAAGTGCTGGGATTAAAGGCATGCGCCACCACCGCTCGGCATAATAGGCATAGTTGTAAAAAGGATTTTAAGACACAGTTTGTAGAAATTAGACTGCATGTGTCCTAGCCATGTAATTTTGACAATGGATAGAATGTAAAACCAATGTACCTAACGTGTCATAAGAGATTCTCCAATGGAGATATGCATTTCAAGTCATGCGCATATAGTTGTATGTACATTGATATGGTAAAAATTCCATATGTTTAAGACAATAGTACGTCTTATATGTTTATCAGTGAATTCTGATTTCTACTTATAGATACAGAAACAGCAGATATGTTTATGCCTGTGATGGTTGACTTTTTTTTTCCTTTTGTCAACTTGACACAAGCCTAGACTTATCTGGTAAGAGGAAATCATAACTAAAAAAAATGCTCAATAAGTTTAGCCTATTTGCAAATCTGTGAGGTATTGCCTTTATTAATAATTAATGTGTGGGGGTCCAGACCACTGTGGCGATTTGAGCAAGGCGGTGGCCACCTTCTTCCATGGCCTCTGCTTCAGCTCCTGCTGTGAACCACTTTGAGGATGGACTGTGATGGGGAAGTTTAAGATGAGATAATCCCTCTTCTTCCCAGGCTGTGTTTGTCATGATGCTTTATCATAGCATTAGAAACCATAACTAAGACAGAGCATGAGAAAGAAAACATTTTGATGACTGTCAAAGACATTTTCTCTGGTCCTGAGATTTTAATAGAGTGTAGCCTTTAATGTAAAAGCTTGATTTTCTTAAGTGAAACAAAAAGGAAGTTAATCAATAATAATAATAAATAACTTTTTATATGTTGTTTAACTTCTTATTACTTCCAGACATTTTCACCACTTCTTGAACTAATAGTTTTTGTACTGTTCATTTGCTCTAGAGAAGTTTGCCTATTCTATAGAAATTCTGTGCTTATGGGTGAGGGGAATGGATTGAATTAGGATCATGCTATGTAGAGCAGCTGTCTTCAAACTCATGGATGGGGACCTCCTGCTTCAGTCTCCCAAGTGTAGGATTGCAGACTTCCGCTCCCATGCCTATCTGGAATTCACATGTCTATGCTTTTGTGGCCAGTGTCATCACAATTACCTGTAGTTCATTAAATTTTATAGCAATTTTCCTAACTTTTTCCTTCCTTCCTTCCTTCCTTCCTTCCTTCCTTCCTTCCTTTCCTTTCCTTTCCATTCTAAACTTTTAATTATCAATTTATGGTATCTTGAAATTATCAAAAGAAAAATTCTAGAAATATGCAAATTTTAATTTTAAATTAAGATAAGAGCTATGTGCAAGACCCCTGAGGATAAAAGGGAGTATATGTATTTCTGTTATATTCTATTGCATGGATGCCTTTCCCACATAGTGTTTGTCTTCCGATCTACCAAAGGGCAACATAATTGTTTGCAATTGCTACAATAAAAATAAATCTCTATGAATACTCACAAAATTCTGTTTTAATCACACTATATTGTACTTACTTCTTTTAATGGTCTGGGAATATAGGTTAAGGGGGCTGTACATTCCAGGTTTGTCATCTCTGTGATAGTATGTGTGTGTAATTTTTCAGGATCAGAGATAAAAGCCCATACCTTCTGGAGGAACCTATCTTAAAGACCATTGCCGAGAAACACAACCGAAGTCCGGGCCAGGTTGCCCTGCGCTACCAGCTACAGAGGGGTGTGGTGGTTTTGGCCAAGAGCTTCAATGAGAAGAGAATCAAAGAGAACTTTGAGGTAAAGGCCCAGGGATATTTTTCCAGAATGAGACCTGGGGGGCAGTTTCTCTCAAATGAGAACACTTGCTATTTATTTGCTCCCATGCATTGCCCCCGTGTGCTACAGACAGCAGCTTGAAAGGGCCGCAGAGAAAGCATTTGGTAAAGTGCTGGGTTTCCTCCACTCAAGGCTTTGCCTTTCACAATTTTTTAACAAGGTGTATTTCAGTGCCATTACTTCAGTTGGTTGTGGGACTTTCCAGCCTCTGAATAGGAGACATATATTCAGCTTGTTATACATGACTCAAGCTGCAGTGTTCCTTTACGGCAGCACATGACATGACAGGAAGCACTCCACCAGGTGGTGAAGGGTTTTATCCTTGAGGAGCTGCAGTGAACATGAATGCACTGGAGGCATTTTCTTTCAATAACTGCTTTGGTTTAGGAAATCAGGACAGAGGTTACAAGCACAAACTCGTGCACATGTGCACGCACACACACCCTAGAGTAGACTTACACATCTCTCAGCCTGAAAAACATTCCACACCCATGACCTCAGAGACCTCTAGGGGAGGAAAATTATCATCCTCAGCCCAGTTTTTCAGGAGGGGGGTAATGGGAAGGAGGTACAGAGCTCCACCCAAACCTTCCTAGAGTCTTTCAGCCAGAACAGAGCAGACGTACATTTAGGTCCTGACCTCCCAGCCCCCAGTCTCACATTCCAGCTCTAACATCCTGAAATTGGTAACTTTAACAACTTTGATCCTTCTTCCAGTGGTCCCTATTTCCTTCAGATTTGCATGATAAAAGGGAAGATATTTTACAACATGGTCAGTTTCCATTTTTATGTTGAGCAGCTTCTCCTGTGCTTTATTTCATAATTCACATGCAATTATTGAATAACTGCCATAGAATGCCTGGGGACTGTGTTAGGTTGCTTTTGTTGTTATCACAATTTATAAGATTAGTGGCTCATAGAAATTTTGAGGCCAGAAATTTGACATCCTGTCATGGGTATTACCAGGGCTACCCTCCCTCTGGGGTTCAAGTAGAGAACATTTTCCACTTGTTCTGGTTCCTAGGGTGGGGGAACTATTCAAAGCTGTATCAAATTCCAGGATGGCAAAGGAAGAAAAGTTCAACAAGTTTTGGTGAGACTAATTCTAGTATTTCACCTAGATTTGATCAATTTTAGATGCTTGCTAAATGTTCTTTCTGATCTCCTAGATTTGAAAATTAATTTGGGAGTTCCTTTTTCCTGCCTTTCTTAAGATTAGGGGTTGATGAGTCTTTCTTTTGAGAAATGGATCAAAGCAGGAAAGAAATGGGAAAGAAGGAGCCTGCCATATTCAGCCAAAAGTTTTGAGACCCAGGCCATCTGGAGGCCAATGGTGAATAAAATTCTTCTCTTAAAGTCTCCCTTAGTGCTATTACCCTTACATTACCAGGTAGAGGGATGCATCAATGGCTTATTTATTTATTTATATTTTATTTTCTATGACTATTTATTTCTAGGTGTTTAACTTTGAATTGACCCCAGAGGACATGAAAGAGACTGATGGCCTCAATAGAAATTTACCATATATGGAACTGTCATTGTGAGTAACTCCTCTAGACTGCATTATAGTTGTTTGCTTTTTGTAACATGGAGGTGAATCATAAAGATGTTCTATAGCGTTCAGGCAATGACCAATGTAGCTAAGCTTTTGCTTTTTGCATGAATGACATTATTTCATATATATATATATATATATATATATGTTTATATTGCACACTAATACATACTGGTGCTGTAGGAAGTCTTACAGCTAGTAGTTACCCGCCTACTGGTACATGGCCTCATTTCCTATTTATACGATGTAGAGCATGTGTCTGGACTCTTTTTATGTCTGTGGAATTTGGTTTCTGCTCTCCATTACAGTAGAGTATTCTGATTTGTGAGTCTACTCCTAAA
>NC_022018.1:29337779-29345455 GCF_000317375.1 Microtus ochrogaster
TATATATATATATATATATCATAGTAAAATTATAAGTAGCAACAGATAGATAGCTACATTGCAAACATAATTAAATTGTGCACTCAAAATATCCAGAAGTTGACTGAGAGAGCATCTTTTAAACAACCAGCCTGAGTTCTCAATAGAGAAGGCCCTGAGCAGAGCACAGGGTTTACTCAGTGAGGCTTCTAGGTAAAAGAGCACATGACAGCAGAAAGGTTGAGTTACTAAACTGGATGCTTACAAACATCCAGCAAAATTCAACTGGAGAAGTTGAAAGAGTCAGCTATAGTTCCTACTAGACAGTCTTGAGCAGAGAAGAGTGAGTCCCTAGGGTGAGGATTCTAAGTAGAGCAAAGTCTAGAAGACAGAGACAACATTATCAAAATGGGTGCTTACAACATCCAGCAGAGACCTGGGAAAACAGAGATCTACCAGTGACTGGTGGTGAGGAATTGAAGTCAAATTTAAGAATCAACAGACGCTAGACTCTGCTGCTCGAGAGTGCTTTAACCAGTCTTCTGGGTAGTTTTCCTTATTCTGGATAGCTTACTGTTCAAAGAGAGAGAGAGAGAAATGATAAAAAAATCAGATTATTCTTATCACTGGATGTACTCAGGACACAAAGGCAGTTTTATATTATGGAAACCTTCTTGTTCTCAAAATCATGATGTTTTCACTCTTGCACTGTTTTATTGCTTACTTCCTTCCAAGTCAGAGGCTTTCTAGGGGTGGGGAGCATCCCAACCCTAGACAAGGGGTCTTGGAGGATACCTTGAGACAAAAATACTTTGGGTCTTAAGTAAGGGAAGTGGGTACTCTGTTTCCAGAGCCAGCTTTTCAGCAAGCTAAAATAAATGTCTTCAGGGTTCACCTGCCCATTAGACACAGAGAGCAGACTACCCATGCCTCGTGATATACTAATAGGCACATGTAAATGGTTTCTTATTAATGTATATTAAAGTCAAAAGAAATAAAAGAGAATTCAATAAAAATGAACTTACAGCAATGCATCAAGCCTAGTCTAACTTTGTTTATACTAAAGCAGTATAAGATGTACTTCAAATAATCTTTTTGGAAGATGGACTCTCAAAGATGATAGGAATAAGTCCTAGGGAAAACATAATTCTCTTTCAGCTTCCTCTTCTCTGTGTCCACTGGCATTTGCCCTGAGCCAGTCCTTTTCCAAGATACAGCTATTGTTCCAAAACATATCCATTCCTGACTTTCATGTTCTTACCACATGCCTATTTCTTTAGCTACATAGTCTTACAAACTTGAAATATAGGAATTCATGAAATGGGGCTAACAAGATGACTCAGTGGATATAGAAACATCATGTAAGTTCAACAACCAAGTTCAATCCCTGGAAGGTAGAGGAGAAAACTGACTCTACAAAGCTATCCTTTGACCTCCACAGGCATGTCTTGGCACACACACACACAAATAATAACAATAATAATGATGATAATAATGATAATGATAATAATAATACAATTCCAAGAAAAAATAATGAAATCAGTTGATCCACAACCTCAGTCAATGGTGTGTTCCATTTCATTTAGCAAGACAGGGTCCACTGAAGATTTTCTGGTTTCTCAAATCATGCCTATCTTCATTTTGTCTATCAGAAGTGTGACTTGTGAACAAACATGTGTTTCTTCTTCTCTTACAGTGCGGTGGATCACCCTTACTATCCCTATTCAGAAGAGTATTGAGCACAAGCTGTTAAACATTACAGAGATTCTCCTCCCTCCAGACAATGTGTATCTGAATTTGGTGAAGTGATTGAGAAGCAGGATTCCTGCCTCTAGGTGCTTGTCTAATGTCAGAAAACTATGAACCTCAAGTGATGACATTTGTTTCTCCTGATGATTAAAAATAACACGCAAATTACAGAGAACAAAAGAAAATACTTGATCTACCTTTCTTGGTTTTTATGCAATCTCAGGTCTGCATTATTGTTTACAAAAATAAAATCATTTTCAACACATGGTTCATAAACTTTTAAGAAGTATTTTGCTCAGGTTATTGAATGTTACTCAAGAATTTTAGAGCCCTTTTTGGAATATGAAGTAATGGGTCCTACTAGCTCATTTCTTAGTTCTTGACGGAAGTTTGGCAGTGGCATGCACTCTTTTATCTTCCAGTAAAACTTTGTTGAATCTTCCCTCCCCCCTAGCCATTGTTTTATAAAAAGCAGGAAAAATTAGGCTAAGTTTACATATAAGTGTTCTGGGTATGAACGTGTACTGGAAGAAGTAGTCTGCTTACAAAATAAAATTTGAAGCTTTTGATGAGAAATGGGGAGGGGGTGTGCTGAAAAGGGCTCAGAGGGGAAGAGTGTGTACTGCTCTAGCAATGTGATTCCTAGCACCCATGGCACCTCCCAATTGCCTGTAACTCCAGCTCCAGGACATCTAAGTCCCTCTTTTGGCCTCTTTGAGCGCATGTATTTATATGCACTTACCTCTTCCCCCAAGACATACACATAATTAAAAAGTAATATTTAAAAAAACCAGTAGGCGTTTAAATTTAACCTTTTGAAGTTTTATTTTTTGTTTTTCTTCTTTTTCTGTTTCTCTGTTTTTCTATTTACTTATTTTGATCTTTGCATTTCTTTTTTAAAAAGTCAGTTCTTTGAGAATTTCATGTGCATTGTGCTCAAACTTACCCAACTCTTCCCAGATCCATTTCCCTTTCCTACCCATCCAACTTTGTGTTTTAAAAAGATAACTAACCAACCATCTAACCAACCAACCAACCAACCAACCAACCAACCAACCAACCAACCAACCAAAAATTGTTCAAAATCAATTTGTGCTGCCAAAAAATCTGGATGTGTGGACTTCCATTGGTGTGGTCAGCTTCTAAGGGGATACACACTTAAAAGTAACTGTCATAAGGTCTTCTAGCAAGATCAATTGACATGTGTTCTATGCTGAGGCATAGGACCATATGAGTATCTACCTCCTAGGATTTCTTATGCTGTTTTAACATGTGACAAGTGGAGGGATTGACTGTCCTTCACTCTACATTTATTCAAGAAGTTTGTATATTGAACAATCTTAGTGTATAGATACAGTAGCTTCCTCCAAGAAAATATGAAGCATGTCTAATGAAGAAAACAGCTAAACTATTTGTCAAAGAGGCAGCCATGCTTACTGTCTTTTGAAAATAATATGGGTTCCCAATACTCAAAGTTTTTTTCTCTTTTTACTCAACTTACTGAATGTTCATGTGCCATTGAATTGTTTCATTTCATGTTCTGGAAACGAAAAAACTAGGGACTGACTCAAAAGTGACCTTAATTTGGCTACAGATGTTGCCATGAGTAACAAACTCTCACTTCTCATTAATCCAGAAGTTTCACAGTTTCTACTACCATGTACAAAACATATTAAGCAATTTTATTAATTTGCAACTAAGATTAAAATCTCAGATCTTCCATATTGGGAAAAATTGATAGTTGTGGTGGTGTTGGAATATTAGGTGCTATTTCCTTCCTTCCTTCCTTCCTTCCTTCCTTCCTTCCTTCCTTCCTTCCTTCCTTCCTTCCTTCCTTCCCTATTCTTTTTGAACCAGTGTCTTTCTATGAAGCCTTGGTATTCATCCAAAGAGAATGAGCTCTCAAAAGCCAGTTCAAGCAGTAGGGATAAATCCTGGTCCCACTGCCAGTGGCCCTACAGAGTGCCCCAACCATACAACTGTCACCCATATTTAGAGGGCCTATTTTGATCTGGTTCCCCTGCTGTCAGTCTGGAGTCAATAAGCTCCTATTAGTGCAGGTAAGCTGTTTAGGTGGGTATCCCCATCATGGTCTTGACCCCTTTGCTGGTATTATGGCTCCTCCTACTGTTTGACTGGACTTTGGGAGCTCAGCTCAGTGCTTCTCTGTGGATCTCTGCATCTGTTTTCATCAGCTGTTGGATGAAGGTTCTATGATGACAAATAAGTTAGTCATCAATCTGATTACAAGGGAAGGACAGTTCAGGTATCCTCTCTGCTATTGCTTAGGGTCTCAGCTAAGGTCATTTTTGTGGATTCCTGGGAATTTCCCTAGTGCCAGGTCTTTCTTTGCTAGCCCCATAATGGCTCCCTCAATCAAGATACCTTTTTATTTTCTTTATTTGGAGTCCCACAATGAATATTATATATTGTGAACATATTTAACTTCTACACTTCCCCTAACTCTTCCTATACTCACCCACAACCCCTCCAAACTTCATGTATTCTTTTGTATTTTTAATTTTAAAAAGTTCAGTTTGTGCTTCCCATATACTCAGCAAAACTCACCATGTACCACATACTTAATGAAAATTGACTCTCCCTCCTTAACCAGCCATCAGCTATCAATAGCTCCTCAGCTAAGGGTGGGTGCGACTTTCAATACCTTGAGAAACAATGATGCTATTGAAGCCTGACCAGCAGCAGCGATAATTCTTCTGACACTAGTGAATCCTTAAACTTTTGTCTCATATATCAAGTTGGAAACCAACTCTGTGATATGTTTGAAAGGCTGCTATAACCCTGTCTTATGTTACTCACTACTTTGATCACACCTTTCATTATCACAGCTTAGATTTGTACTCAGGATATTATGTCAGGACCTTTCATTGTTCATACAGACAACCCATGCATCAATGTCTTTTTCTCATTGGACTTCCTCTCTTATTCATGCAAATTTATTTTTTTTCCTGGACTGCTTGCTCAGTTACTTGTCTTATTGCCCAGATGAAGGACCACACAACTGACATCCTAGCTTGCTTACAATCCAATCAAAATGTGTTGCTTTCAGGGGCTATAGTATGTTATCTAGGTTCATGTAACTGTTTTTCTGATTAAGAGCATTATTATTTCCTTTCATTTGTATTAAATACAACATTGAGTTTCATGTATATTTAAATTAATGTCTTTATTGCTGATATTTTTGAAAGATTTGTTTTAATTTCGATGTATGTATTATGTATGTATGTATGTAATGTATGTATATATGTATGTATGTGGGTGGGTGGGTACAGGTATGAGGCCTCAAGGCTAGAAGGTGCCGTATTCAAGGAACTGGAGTTATAGACAGTTGTGAGTCACCTGACATGGGTGAAGCGTAGTCAGACTTAATGCTAATGAGATATAGTCTCATTTCTAAAAATTTTACAAATGCATGTCCAGATCAAATTAATAAATGGTATAGTATCAGTTTGTATCTAGATATTCCTGTCTTACTAAGCTGTGCAAATTCAATAAGTAAAAAAATAATGGTCAAGTTCTAACATATCTCCCTTTTAGACTCCATTAATGATTTAGTTCAAAAAATAAATTGGAAATGACGGCTTTATGAAACCTTAGATGAAAATGTACCTTGATGAATCTTTTAGCAAAACAAGATTTTTTTTAAAGTTTCTGTTTATGCAAGTCATTCATGAGATTAGTTTTCAACAGACTGTAAAAGCAGAGCTTTGAAAGAATGCTGTTCTCTCTCCTTTAATTTTTTTTCAGCCCTGAATCAACAGACAGAGAACTTTGACCATGACACAAAGGTTTGGGCTTTCTGAGTAAAGGGAAATTTCATTAAACATTGTTATCAAGTTGACTTCTATGTGTGCTGACTTTATGAGCACTTGTCTCTTTTGTACTTGCTTACCTATGGTTATTTCATTGCCCTTTAACAATTCATTCTACATGAAAGAGTCTCATGCTGGAATGGAATACATTACCATCAAATATCATTGGCCACTCGTACTTGTTTATGAAGGTGTAATTGCAGAGTGACTTTAGTAGGTTATATTAGTTAAAAATAATTGCCTTGAAAATAGAGGAAGAGAGAGATAAGGCAATATGACATTATGTAGACTTTGTAATTTCATTGAAAATACTTTGAAATTATTATATAAAATTGTTTTTTCTTTGTTTTTAACAATTGTTAAATTGTTTTTTAACAATACCCTTGTGTGTGTGTGCATGTGCATGCATGCATTTGATCATGTTTATGAGTGTAAACACATCCACATGGGTGCATACGTGAGGTCAGAGATCAACCTTGAGTGTTGATCTCCTGATGCTATACAAAATGATATTTTTTTGAGGCAGAGTCAATCACTGACCTGGAACTCTGCTATTAGACTAAGTTGGCCTGGTAGATCTGTCTATATAGTGGTATATTATTTGTGTTTTAATAAATAAAGCTTGCCTAAAGATCAGAGTGCAAAGCTAGTAACAATAGTTAACCAAACCAGCCAGGCAGTGGTGGTGCACACCTTTAATCCCAATAACTTTTCTTGTTAGCCATAGAAACTGGGTAGTGGTTAAAAAGAAATCTGGAAAATGGAGAATCGTAACAGATCTAAGAGTTGATAATAAAGTGATTTAGGCAATGGGCTCTCTATGGTCTGGAATTTCTTTTCCTTCTCTATTGCCTAAAGGATTTCCTCTTATACTTATTGATTTAAAATATTGTTTCTTCACTATACCTTTACAAGAAAATGAGAGAATAATTTGCCTTCACAATGCCTACTTATAATAATTCCCAGTCTACTGAGAGATATCAATGGAAGATTCTTCCACAAGGAATGTTAAATAGCCCACACTAAGCAAATATTTTGTAGAGAAGCCATTGGAAATGATATATAAACAATTTCCTGAATCTATAGTTCATCATTACATGTATGACATTTTACTATCTTATTCAAATGTAGATACTTTAGAAAGAATGTTTGAAAAATAAAGAAAATTTTGCCTTATTGAGGATTACAAATTGCTTCTGAAAAATTATTTAGACTATAAACTAGTTTTACAGATTAGAAGAGATAAATTACAGACTAATAAAGAGTTTTAAGATTGCTAAAAGATATTTCCATTACTGTATAATGCTTGTTGCTCACATCATTTATCATATCGTTAACTCAGTTTCTGACTCCCTAATTATTATTATTATTATATTATATTATTCCTAATATTTTGTTATTTAAATTTATTAGAACATTTAGATAAACCGGTGTATATTTAGGTAATTCTTTCATGTATTAATTAATGAGTTAGAGCATAGTTAAGAATTAACTCAGCAGAAGATAATATATTATTTTCCATAGGTAATAAAGAATATTTTTATGTTTCCTCTAAAGAAAAGGTCATGATGCAAAGTATAGAGAACAGTCATGAAGAATTTCCATTACAATAACAGTAGATCCAGGCTTGGTGGCACTCATTTGTATTTCTAGCACTTGGAAGGCAGAGAAAGGAAGTTGGGGAGTTAAAAGTCATCCTCAGCTACATGGCATGTTCAAGGCCAGTCTGTGAGCTACACAAGAGCCTGTCTCAACACACACAAACCCCCAAAACAAAACAAGAAATAAGCTGGGTGTTGTGGTGACACACACTGAGAAACCCAGTAGTCAGGAGACTGAGACAGGATGAACTGAAATTTCATTCTAGCCTGGACTTCATAACTCGCTAGCTGAGTTACATAGGAACCTGTTTCAAAAACCAAACCAGAGTAACACACACACACACACACACACACACACACACACACACACACACGGTGGAAGCATTTGTTCATTGTAAAAATGAACATAGAAATTGGGAAAATAGGGCTGGAGAGATGGCTCAGCGGTTAAGAGCATTGCCTGCTCTTCCAAAGGTCCTGAGTTCAATTCCCAGCAACCACATGGTGGCTCACA
>NC_022018.1:29345905-29350531 GCF_000317375.1 Microtus ochrogaster
TGGTGGTGATGGTTGGGGGGGTATATCCACAATCTGCTCAAGAAAACTGCAGTGAACTTTCTTGTTAACGTGGTCACTCACTTAGGGAGAGCTCTCTGTTAGGAATTTGGCACTTTTGACACAGCTTGTGGTTCTGTGAGTTCTTCAGTCCTATCACTCGTTGCCTTGACCACAGCATGTGAGAGTTGCCGAAAGTCTGATCTAGGAGACATAGCCCCTGAAAAGGACGTACTGGGAGCTAACTAATTACGTAGGTCGCAGTGGGCAGCGCAGGAAATCATCACTAAGATTCCTTACTGGGTCTTCTGGATCTGGAAATAACAGCTCACTCTTAGGCCCGGAGAGGAGTTTCTCACCTCAAACTGCGCCAAGTTCGGCGGACTACAGATCCTTAGACGCTCTGCATGTACCACTTTCATGCAGATAAATACTAAACTAAAGATCTTTGGGTAGCTATTAGTTCTTCTTTGTGTAATAGTGCTTTTCTCTGAAAGTTCTTTTCTTAGTTTAGAACATGACTTTCAGAACCTTCTCTATGTTTTGTGATGACACATCCATATTTTCAAAAACTCAGAAACAAATGTATTAACTATGTCCATGGTACAAATAGGGCATTTGGTTTCCGAATCACCATGAATGGAAGAGCGGCATGAGACTTGGGTCCGAAAGAAGACTGAGAGGCCTCTGGCAGTGGCACCAGGATTTATCCCTACTGCTTGTACTGGCTTTTTGGGAGCCCATTCTCTTTGGATGGATACCTTGCTCAGCCTAGATATAGTAGGGAGGGCCCTGGACCTTCCCCAAAGAAATGTGCCTTATGCTTTCTGAGGAGTTGGGGGGGGCAGGGAGGTGATTAGTGGAGGGAATGGGAGGTGGGAAGGGAGTGGGAATTTGGATTGGTATGTACAATGAAAAATGATAGCTTGTCTTTTTTTTTTTTTTTTTTAAAAAAGGTAAGGAATTTTCTCCACAAAAATGATTTAAATATGGCAGTGTCTTCTCAGAAACTATGATGACCAGACCAGAGTGACTATTCAAAATCTTAGTTATTTTATTTATTTATTTATTTACTTACTTTTTTTTTTCTTTTGAGACAAGGTTTCCCCATGCAGCCATGGCTGCACTGGAACTTGCTCTGTAGACCAGACTGGCCTCAAACTCAGAGATTTGCCTGTTTCTGCCTCCTGAGTGCTGGGATAAACAGCAGAATGTTCTCCCAATTATATATAAAGAATGAAGATATTTTGCATAGTGCTGAATGCAAGAAAATAAAGATCTATCTTTATATTTCCCCCATGTGACTTTGTGAAAAAATTTCTTTACACAATATAGAGACGAGTCATTTGTCTCTCAGAACTAATTACCAAGCAATTTGTTGATGGTTATGGCAAATTGTTCTCAGTAAAAACATAGATTGGATCAATACCAGTATTTTAGACACATAAACTCTCTTCTTAGTTTAGCTTTTATGAATGTAGCTGTTTCCATGTGGATTAATAAATATGTTTGTTTAATACTATAGCATTTTGTCCATGTTTTATGTCACTTTCTATTATTTAAATCAACCTTAAATTTCACCCCAATCTCCAAAATATTCTATAAAATAAAATATAATGATATGTCTTCAATTCTTCATTTCTCCAAGAAGCATAAAGCACAAAAATAGAAAGCTACATTAAAACTACAAGATACAGAAAGGAGATAACAGAAAGAGAAAGTGGACAAAAGAACAAGGTATCCTGATCACCTTCACAGGGAACTGGGGATCATTCTATGTAGAAAAGTATTTTAAGTATTGTAGACATTATTTCTAGAAACTTGAACCAAATAAAAATGGAAGAGAAGCAAAGATGAATATTGTAGGTTTTGAAATACTCTGGATTTCAAAAATTGTACAAACAATGAGAGTCTTCTTCATAACAACAAAAACTAAGAAAGTAGACACCTCAAGTTTTCTATTCTAGAATTGGTCAATAAACAGTTTCCTGCAGTGATTCAAATAATGAATGGAGTATTCCAATGACAAAATTTATTAAATAAAAGCATTTGGTGGTCACTGTGTAGGAGTTTCTAACAAGTTCTCATTCGTATAAAAATAAGCGGACTGATGTCAATTCTTTCCTTATAAGTAGAATACTGATGTAACCTGCTCCGCCTCGCCACGGGTTACTGATTAGTCACACACATTTGGAGCAATACTTTGCACTGTTCACTGCCTTCTGAGAGCACAAAAAAAAGAGTCTTCTAAGTTAGAGGAGTGAGTGAGGATGAGTTCCAAAGCTCAGAAAATGGAATTAAATGATGGCCACTCCATTCCTGTCCTGGGCTTTGGCACCTTTGTGACTGAAGAGGTAACAGGGCTGGTGTTGGGCTGGTGAGGGCTGGAATGAATACAAACCTAAAAGAATGGAAGTTACCAATTCCTGTGCAATTCTGGAGGGTTCCTGGTCCACTGCTTCACCAGGTTAGAGCTATGTATGCCTTGTAAGAAGAGAGAGGCAGACTGTGTGTCCAGAGTTTGATCATGCGATTATTCACTATTCTGGTCTGAATACCAAAGATTTTCCTTCTGTTTTGATCTGCTTCCCAGAAAAGAAGAAAAATTAAAACTTAGTTATTAACCCTATCTAATAATATATATATTAGCCATTATATTTGTTAACCATTGAAATATGTTTATTCAATACATTCATGCATTTTTATGTGTAATTGCCTGATTTTTGTTCTTAACTGAGTTTGATATAAATTCTAGATAGTAGTCTTTATGAAATAATTGATTGACATTTTTTCCTCTTCTGCAGATTGCTTTCTTTACACTGTTGACTGTTTCCACTATTATGCAAGCGATTGTTAACTTGGTATTCTGTCACTTGTGTACTTTTGCTATTTTGTTCTGTGCTTTGGAGGACAAAGTCAAAAATTGCCTAAGCAATGTTTTAAAGAGATTCCTTCATGTTCTTGATAGTAGCCTTATCATCTCAGTTCTGATATTAATGTCTTTGATTTGATTAATGTTAATATTAGGTAGCAGATTTCAGTCACAGTTCCATCCTCTGTGTGGGGATATTCAATGTTCCTAGTGTCATTGGTTGAAAACCCTGTGTTTTTTCTTTTTTTTTTTTTTGGTTTTTCGAGACAGGGTTTCTCTGTAGCTTTGGTGCCTGACCCGGAACTAGCTCTGTAGACCAGGCTGGCCTCGAACTCCCAGAGATCCGCCTGCCTCTGCCTCCTGAGTGCTGGGATTAAAGGCGTGCGCCACCACCGCCCGGCTCCTGTGTTTTTTCTTATTCTTATTTAGGACCTTGGTTGAGAATCATTTGAAGAATAAATTCACTTCTATGAAGTCTAGTCCATCCCATTCATCTATATCTTAATTTTTATGTCAGTGCCACAGTTTGTTTTAGTTTCCTACAAAATTCCTGAAAGTAGCTATCACTTTTCTGGATATACATATATCATTGTTCTCTTTCAGATCTATGGCTTTTTAATTTTTTTCCCTTTTGTTAAGAATCTAATCTCAGACCAATAGAGCATAGACCTGAGAGACCAGATCTGTAACTTGGGATCAGATGTTTTATTCTTTCTTTAGTCCAATATTTTTCTTGATAATTCATTATTTTCTCTTTAAGAATGTAAATATTAGTCCTGAGCCAAAGTGTATTCTAGTTTTTGTACTTTAGTTCTTGTTTTTATAGAAGTTCACAGATCATAGGCTAACTGTGTCTTAGAACAGACTTTGAATTCTGTGGCTTTTGAACAATGATCAAACTGTTTGGAAACTTTGAAATTGAACTGATATCATTTTATGAATTATGAGAAGGTTATGAGCCTTCAGAAGTAAAACATTATGATTTGGATGTTAAATATCCGTCACAGGCAAAAGTAATAAAAAATGTAGGGGATGATGGAAGCTTTCTTAGGTCACATCTCACTAGATAAAACTGGTCACTCAGAATGAGTTTTGAGATTTATAGGCTAGATCAACTTCTTTTTCCATCTGTACTTCTTGATGCCCTCAAGAAGCCCTATCTCTTGCAGTATTTTGTTTCTAGCATTAGTGAATTCTTTTGGTGTAACTCTACTTGGTGCAAATGGCTTTCCTCAGTGAAATTTCTACAATATCCCATTGTAGAATTGGATATTGTATTGTACCTATCATGGAGCTCTCCAGTACCCCAGGGTCACCATTAAAACTTAAGCTTTGCCTCCACAGTTTTGCACAAAACCTTTTTCTCTGTGCCTCTTTGTAGAGACACTGAACCTGCCACACATTTCAGAACCTTAACAGCTTTATAGAGACTTGGCATAAGCCTGCATGACATGCTCACCTTTGTACCTTGTGTATCAGCAAAACCGTTTGGTACTGCTGACAAGATTAAGATATGGTCGCTTCTATTACAACTCCGTGTCTTTTCTTGTTGACCTTTGGAAATACCTCCTTATATGGCTGCTTTTGAACAGAGAACTTAAGTGGTGGCATTTTTAACCTAGACTCTCTCTTTTAAAAATTCTTTACATTTATACAAGCTAGGGGAGCATATCCAATGGGTCTAGGTGTCCTGAGGACATGTTCCTTGCTATTCAAAGGAAAATTGTTAACTTGTTCTATCCTGATCCATATTGAGC
>NC_022018.1:29350631-29366012 GCF_000317375.1 Microtus ochrogaster
TGTCTTTTCTTGTTGACGTTTGGAAATACCTCCTTATATGGCTGTTTTTGAACAGAGAACTTAAGTGGTGGCATTTTTAACCTAGACTCTCTCTTTTAAAAATTCTTTACATTTATACAAGCTAGGGGAGCATATTCAATGGGTCTAGGTGTTCTGAGGACATGTTCCTTGCTATTCAAAGGAAAATTGTTAACTTGTTCTATCCTGATCCATATTGAGCTTATCCTTACAAATCTGTGTACTCTGGGATTGTGGTTTGTAGGCTGTTTTTTTTTTCTTTTTTTGCTTTATGTTTAAAAACCACCTATGAGTGAGTACATGTGATAATTGTCTCCTGTGTCTGGGTTACCTCACTCAAAATAATGTTTTCTAGATCCATCCATTTTCCTGCAAAGTTCAAGATGTTGTTATTTTTTTCTGCTGTGTAAATGTACCACATTTTCCTCATCCATTCTTCGGTCAAGTGACATTTATATTGTTTCCAGGTTCTGCCTATGACAACAATGAGGACACTAAGAGAGACTTACATAGATCTACATGGGAAGTAGAAAAAGACAAGAACTCCTGAGTAAATTTGGAGCATGGGGACCTTGGAGGAGGGTTAAAGTGGGGAGGGGAGAGGCAGGGAGGGGAGCAGAGAACAATGTAGCGCTCAATAAAAAATATGTGTACTTCCTGCAAAAAAAAAGAATCTAATCTCATACAATGTATCTTATTACCTTCTCTGATGACAGTTGAGAGATTAATCTAATTAATCTATAGATATAAGGATAAGTCATTAGTAGCCAGTTTAATTCTACATCTGTTTAAATTTTTCTCTTAAGTGGCCTATAACTGGTCTGATCATAAATTCATGATCAGGATACCAGGTTTGGGATTTGGCTTGTAGGCCAGGGCTTAAAGTAAAAAAGCAACTAGTCTCATAATATTATGACACTATGTAGCAGTGTGTGTATCTTCCTAAGTCATTATTGAAGCTTGCAGGGTTTGCATATATATAAAATGATGATTACTTTTCTCCTTCAGTAGTGATGTTTAATTCTTGATTTAATAATTAAAATACTTACCCTTAGATTTCTATGAGATTACAAGGTTAAGAAGAGTCATATATATCCAACTGATGAGTTCCCATGTTTGGTTTCTGAAGTGCTTGATAAAACATGGAAGTTTTTTCGTACTAGTTTCATGGTTTCCCTCTCTCCCATCCAGGGCTGCCGTAGTCACATAGTTGTCTGTAGGAGCTCCCAAAGTCATAATACACATTCAGAAGATCTCTTGCTACTTCCCTCTGAGGCTTTTCCTTCAGGACAGCCATTATCTGCTTAACTTTTCCGTTTTAAGAAACATTATGATTATTATTTGCCTGGAAAAACCTTTAACACTGTTTCATAAAAGAATGTTTACAGTTATTCTATTCCTCTTATCTTCAAAGTTAAAGCATGAAATAAAAGATGCATTTTAATTAGTGAATAATAAATAAACATGTCTAGTTCACCATTTTTTATTTTTAATCACATTTGGTAGACAAGACAATAATTTAAATTTTGCTTTATTTATAATTTTCTTAAAATTATGAATTTTGTTGTAAAATCTGACAACTACTTGAAATTTTCCTTTGTGATTGATCTGGATAGATTCTTTGTATAAATCTATGTCTTTTGAGGATTCATCTTCATTGTGCATATTTATTTGTGATGTGTATATTATTTAACTGCTTAGAAGTTTAACATAGCATACTAGTCACTATTTTCAGATTAGACTCAGCTAATATCTGGGAACTTAGATCTCTTACCAATGTTGTCATTGAATTAGGAAAGACCCAGTAAAATGTGGATGGATCCATCACTCCAAGCAGAACTAAATAGAAACACGAGGGGAAATTGTTTTTTTATAAAAGTCACTGCTTATACTAATGTAATCACGGATATATTTAAATACTGTTTATTTCTGTTTCTTTAGCATCTCAAGAAAAAGTCTATGGAATCTACCAAAATAGCTATAGATGTTGGATTCCGCCACATTGATTGTTCTCACTTCTACCAAAATGAAGAAGAGTTGGGACAGGCCATTCGAAGCAAGATTGAAGATGGCACTGTGAAAAGGGAAGATATATTCTACACTTCAAAGGTATTAAAGACACAGTGCATGATTGTGCAAATTAATGAAGGGGGATGTATTCACATGATATAGTGTGGTTAAACCTGTCGTTGGTAAATTGTATTTATAGGTCAATCTTTTAATTCATGCATGCCCACCTATCTGATTCCGTACTAAACGTGGGACGTGATGGCTGCCTCAGTATCGCTGCATTTTAGTCTATAAGCTTCGTGCACATTCCCATTGCTTTTTGAGACTCTTCTAAAAATGCTATGACTTAGCATGAGCTATGTTATCAGAGAAAGTTCTTCTGGGACTACAAGTCCCTTATGTTCTGAATGATTTTCCAAAAACTATGATTATGAATATGAATCACATTGACAGATAAAGCAGAACATTATAAAACTAACCCTCTGGATGTTAAATTAAGAAATAGCTAATGTGTCTAGTACTGTGTCCACAATATGTTAAAATATTTTAAGTTTTTTGTTAGTTATATAAATTAAAGGGATACTGAATTTTTTCCCATTGAGTTCAGTATATAGGAGAATTAAAATATTAAATTACTCTCTAAGAAATACAGTACAAATTTGATAGTGTATTTATATATTAAGAAATTTCCTTCCATTTTTTCATATTTACTAACAACAACCACTAATATAAAAATTTATGTAGATGGACACCACCATAAAATATTCATGATGAAAGCAAATATTTTTCTCGTGGTCAATTTTAAGGTGAAATTTTAAGTTGAAAGTTTCTCAGTACCAGGTGACAGAAAGCAACTGATTATGGCAATTTATTGATCCAGCACAACTCCCATTTTCCGTATTTTGTAGCTTTGGTCAACTTGCCATCGTCCAGAGTTGGTGAGACCCAGCTTGGAAAGTTCACTGAGGAAACTTAAGTTGGACTACGTTGACCTCTATCTCATTCATTTCCCAGTGTCTCTGAAGGTAGGCACTTTGTAATATCAAACTATCTAACTTCAACTGTCACATGACCTTCATCTTGTGAGTAGATGGATTTAATATATAAAAATTTACATAATCTCAATTTATTTAATAAGAGTTATAAAACAACAAGGTGTGGCTGCAGAAATAGTGGATGGAAAGAACTGATTCCTAATTCCTACAAGTTATTCTACAATCATCACTGTGCTACACACACACACACACACACACACACACACACACACACACACACACACACACCAGAAACAGAAATAAATAAAGGCAGGGTGGGGAGCAGAGAAAAATGTAGAGCTCAATAAAAATCAAAATAAATAAATAAACAAATAAGTAAACAAATTGAAGTAAGAAATCTTAAACACACTCCTCAGGATAACTTACATGAAAATGTTTACCGCATCATGTAAATGAGCAAAAGTACAAAATAGTCTTTGGAAATATCTTCACTTAGTTCTATCCTGACTCTATACTATTAGAGGTCTAGTCAGTTTTGTTTCGGCCATTTCTACTGATGATAATAAGGCCTTTAGCTCAAAGCTCAAGCTCATTTATATTTGATGGCTTCCTGCATGTTCCAACATCAAAGTCCACCTTGCAGAAAAACAATTAATTCTTTCTCACTTTCCTAATTTTCTATCATTCATGCACTCAGAGTACTAAAGGCCATGGTTTGGAGCCCTGATTATTTATCCTGTGTCAAACTTACAACTCATAATTGCCTGAAATCAGTGCCATGACACTAGTGAAACTGTCAGAGAAAGACGGACATTGCAACAGGGAAATATATAGGTGTATTAAAAATAGTGTGTCGACTACTACATGACATAGGCTATGAAAATGTATTATTACTGCACATAGCATATGAAAAGTAAAGTCCTGTTGCTGATAGAAAGCCCTTAAAAGGCACTTTATTAATATAAGAAAAATTGTTCCATCTATGTTAGGGGTTTAATTCCCAGACATACATTTTTCTGGGAGCATAGCTACAGGAAGAGGTGTTAAAATGGCAAGCCCTTTCTAATGACTGCAACTATTCCAGCCAGGGGACAGTCTTTTACCTCAAGATGAGCATGGAAATTTAATACTTGACACAGTGGATCTCTGTGCTACATGGGAGGTGAGTGACAATAATAAATGCCACAGAAGAAATAGAGAAGGAGAAAGTAAGAAAATATGATGGCTGAGCTATTAGCCCTTCAAAGACTCTGTGAACATCTCAGAAAAAAGGACAGGAAAAATGTAAGAGCCATACGATAGAAAGAAGAATGCTGTGCTCTGGGCGCGACACAGGCAATGCAGACATGATCCCTCAGCAGATGCCCACCCTACACCCCCAATAGGCCTGCACAAGATCAAGTCTGCCAGCAGCCAATTATCAAGCCTGGAAGGACTCTTGGGGCCCTATCCTCCCCTGGTGAACTGTTTACTGGTGATGGATTCTGGGGAAGGGGCTGTTGTTGTCTTCAGTTGGGTATCCATTCAGGAACCCATTAGGTTTCAATAGATATTTCCAAATCCGTGATCACATAAATAATCCTGGTTAAATTCTGAAGGCCTCAAAACAGAAGGAATGCTGGAAAGAGGCTTGCAGGGAGGGAAGACAGGTAATAGATGTGGGAGAGAGATTAAAGAGGTTATGGGGATTACAGTATTTTGAAGGCATTATATAATATAGGACATTAACAAAGAACCAATTCAGTGAATGCTGCTGACAAAAGGAGAGAGGTCCAGTTCGCACAACTGCACGTGTAAGAAAGGGATGAGTTCTCTTTGTTGTAGACATTATGGTCTTTCTCATGAATGTTCTGCTTAAGTAGTAGGAAAATGCATAGTAAAACCAAAGTGAACGTGGAGGATAACCGTAATCTGCTTTCCTCCCTATATGATAATCATGATTGCCCAAGGAGAGCACAGGACTTTATCTTATTGTCACCACCTTTTCTGCCATTTACTTTATTAATTATCAGTTCTTACCAATAAATACTGACCAGCTTCACTTTCCTTTTTTTCACCATTCTTTCTACCAACACTGCTTTATATTTCAACCAGATTCCAATTGTGTGTGTTTCTCTCCACCCATATTTTCTTCCCAGGCTATGGAGAAGTGTAAGGATGCAGGATTAGCCAAGTCCATTGGGGTGTCCAACTTTAACCGCAGGTTGCTGGAAATGATTCTGAAGAAACCAGGTCTCAGATATAAGCCTGTGTGCAACCAGGTGAGCTCCTTTATTCTTTATCAGGCTTTCTCTGCTTCCTTCATGTCCTGTTGATAGGTTTCTCTGTGTCCCCCCCTATTTGCTCATCTTTCTTCTGTAGAGCAAAAGGTACTAAGAGTAGAGCCTTCATCCAGGGTTCTTGAAGGGCTCATAACTATATCTTTGCTTGGAAAATAAAGCAGTGATGCAGGGAGACCATAGTGTGAAAACAGTTTAGAGAAGTCAAGGCTATCATCTGGAGATGGAGTCACTAGCCACACTTCAGAAGGAAGATTCACTTATGCCTGATATCCTAATGATCAGCCAGAGACTGAGTCAATACAGGAACAGTGGAGAGTAGGCAATACTGGTAGTAGCTGAAATCCACACTGAGGAAACTGTACCAATACTTAAGAGTTGATCCAGTGCCTAACCGCATCAATTGTGTGCTGATGATGTGATCTGAGATACCTTTTATAACTTACATATAAGAAATGTGGGCTTGGCAGTGGTATGCATGCCTTTAGTTCCAGTACTTGCAAGGCAAGGGCAGATGGATCTCTGTGAGTATGAGGCCAGCCTGAGCTACAAAGTAAGTTTCAGGATAGCCAGGACTACACAGAAAAAAAAACCCTAACTTAGAAAAAAAAGGAAGACTGTGTTCTCAGTTGGAAAAATGTGACATGTATGTTTTGGGTACAAGCGGCATATTATTTATGACAAATATAAATGTCATAAATGTCAAAGAAATAACACAGAAATAATGTTTTGTACATCAGTTATATAACGAATCACATTCAAAGTTTAGGACATTTGTAATAATGATACAACATATCAGTGTGTCCAAAAAGTCATTCTCAACCTTCCTAATGCTGCATCCCTTTAATGCAATTCCTTAAGTTGTGCTGACTCTCAACCATAAAATTATTTTCATTGGTACTTCATAACTGTAATTTGCTACTGTTAGAAATTATATCTGACATGCCAGATATTTGATATGTGACCCTGTAAAAGGGTCATTCAACCTAAAGGGATCATGGCCCACAGTTGAGAACCACTTGTCTAAAATGATTGAGTTATACCATATTCTATAATACAGGCAAATGCAAGTGTCTATATCTGAACATGTATTTAAGAATCCATTGAAAATAAATTATAGAAATAACTATTCACTCCTACACACTACAGAACATACCAACTGAAAAAATCAAGTGCTCTCATCCATTATTGTCGTTCGAGCATTAGATCAAAGGAAGTTAAAAATTAGTGGAGTTTCCAACTTTAACTGAAGGCGACTAGAGTTAAAAAACAATTAAGCCAGACCTTAAATATTCTAGCAACTAGTGATGTCAGATGTGATCATTTAGTAAAGCTAGACATAGTCAGATCTCTTCTTTTTAAAGGCAAGATTTTTTCCTTTTGTGGAAAATATATTTTTCTCACATAATATATCTTGATTACAGTTTTCCCTCCTTCTGCATTTCTCCCCACTTTCTCTCCCATCTAGTTCTCATTAGGAAAACAAAAGGCTTCTAGGGGATAATAATAAAATAAAATAGAACAAAGACTAATACATCAGCAAAAGACAAGACAAAATGAAAAAAAAATCAGCACAAGAAAAGGCACAAGAAGCAGAAACGCACTGGTTTGCTCACTCAGAAATCCATACAAACCGTTAAACTGGAAGTCATAATATATATGCAAAGGTTCTATGGGAGCACATATTTATCTAAACATAAAAATATGTGATTTTAGATTAGATAGATAAGATAAATTTTAAAAAGTGACATTATGAGACAAAAAATTTCCAAAAATGATGATTGAATTTGTTTCTCTTGGCCATATACTACTGGGCATGCAGCCTACCTTTAATTTGTTTCCCTAGTGAGAACACTTTGGAGGAAACTAAATTTTCATTTACAAATGGTTATCAGTTGGAGACTGATTCTGTGTTAGAGATGGAGACTTTGATCCACTTCTTTCTGGTCTAGGACACCATCTGGTTCATACCTGTGCAGGCCCTGTGCAACCTGCCTCAGACTCTGTAAATTCATATAGATGTTGATTCTATTGATTAAATGGTCATTTTTTTTCTTAGTGTCCTCCATCCCAATTGGCTCTTATGCTCTTTCCACTTCCTCTTCTATAAAGGTTCCTGAACTCTGGGGCCAGAGATTTGATGGGAACATCCCCTTTAGGGATAGATGTCCCAACGTCTTTCAGTGTCCAGCGACCCACATCTACTGCAGAAGAAAGTTGCTCTAATAATGGCTGATTAAGGCACGGATCAATAAGCACAGCAGAATGTCATTAGGAGTCATTTTACTGTTATACTCTTTAGGTAGAACAGTAGCATTTGCCTTTACCCTAGGTCCCAGGACTGTCTTAGGTATGTAGCAACCAAGTAATGTCAGGGTTCGATCCCAGTGAGTGGGCCTTAAGATAAATTACATATTATTTTGTTACTCCCACAAGCTTTGTGCCACCATTGTACTAGCATATCTTGCAGGCAGGACGCCACTGTAGAACAAAAGGATTGCACCTGGGTTGGTGTTTACATTTCTTGTTTGGTAGCATACAGAGTACCTTCCTGTATCAAAGACTCTAGAATGTGGGAGTGAAGGCTCTATGTAGGCACTAGCTCAACTCCCCCCCCCCCCCCCTGTTCAGTGAGTTGTGTAGGTGCTGTCTTCAGCAATGGGTTTGGCCGTCAGTTTGCAGAGGGCAAGCTAAAGACTTAGCAATAGCCTGCGCTCTTTGGGAAGTCCCGTGGGACCCCTTTGGCCAACAACCCAATTAGATGTACCCCAATACCAGTAGTGAGTGCTTCATTTGGCATCAAAAGATGGCTAGTTAGGACTCTGTCTTCCCCATTATTTGGTGATTTCATTTAGATCACATACATTTATGAATACGTTTTAGGAAGTTTTGACCACATTGGGTTTCTTTTCTACCCTGCAAATGGCCCTTAGTCTTAGCTGCCCCTCCTGTGTTCACTCCCTCGTCAGCATCTCCCTAGTACCTCCCTATTTTTTCCTCCTGTTTCAGTCCCTCCCCCCATCCATCCATAAATATATATATTTCCCTTTCTTAACAAGATCTATCTGTACCTTCTACTCCCTTACTCTCTATCTAACCTCTGTGGTTCTATGGATTGTAATTTGGTTTTCATTGACTTAACAGCTTACTATCCACATATAAATGAATACGTACCATATTTGTCTTTCTGGGTCTGGTGTGTGTCTCCTTCTCTCTTTCCTTCTTTGTAACTTATTTATTCTTGTTTTAATGCAGAAATCCACTCAGTATAATTAGCACAATTTCTAACAACTTCCTGTTTTCTTTCAGACCTTATCTGAACTGAATATTTGACCAAATCCTTGCATTAGTCAAGAGTCAATATTCAAAGCCCTATGAGTTCATAGAGTTTTTCATGTCTCCCACAGTAAAAATTGGTATTTAGCATCCAAGATCTGGCCAATGGGGTTATTGAATCTCAAGAAAATTGTTGTATTTTAACTTCCCAAGAGAGCTATTAAATTTATTTGAAAAAATCATGATATGGTATTGATACTCTCAATTCCAATTTAATGCTAATATTTTGTCCAGCTTCCTTCCTTTAATATTTCTTTGATATTAATAAATGATTTCATATAATTTTATACCTTTCTATTCTGTTTGCAGGTTGAATGTCACCCTTACCTCAACCAGAGCAAGCTGCTGGATTACTGCAAGATGAATGACATCATTCTGGTTGCCTATGGTGCTCTGGGAACTCAGAGATATAAAAATTGGTAATAAGAACAGGAGAAGTTATCTCTAAGTCACAACTCTTCATTCTACAATATCCAGGTTTCTGGAATTTACTCTCAGTCAAGGTGGGGTTGTATTTCAGAAAGGCTCCAGAGAATGATCAACTACTAGTCCATTGACTACATTTGAGAATTCCTGGACCCTTGTGGCCATTTTCATCTGTGTTCAACCCTAGCAACATATTTCTGGAAACTGTCTTTCCTTCTAGTACTAATGAGGATACCCCAGTTCTCTTGGAAGATCCAGTTCTTTGTGCCATGGCAAAGAAGTACAAACGGACTCCTGCCCTGATTGCCCTTCGCTACCAGCTGCAGCGTGGGATTGTGGTCCTGGCCAAGAGTTTCAATGAGGAGCATATCAGAGAGAACATGCAGGTGACAGGCACTAAAGCTGTGTCCTTCATGAGTCCCACAGCTTTAAGTTTTAATTTTAGAATTTTCAAGTGTACAAAAAGCTTAATAAATTAAGCAGTACATCTCTTATCTAAAATTTTCAGCATTTAAATTGTTGGTATTTTATTATTTCTCTATAACACTCTTTCAGAGTAACACCAATCAGTTATGGACCCATGTGTTAATACTGTAACAGTTAGTGATCATCTTTTTTTTTTAAATGATAAAACTGTTTGGAATTATATATAATGAGTCATCTTCCTTCTTCTTTTTTTTTTTTTTTTTTTTTTTTTTTGGTTTTTCGAGACAGGGTTTTTCTGTGGCTTTGGAGCCTGTCCTGGAACTAGCTCTTGTAGACCAGGCTGGCCTCGAACTCACAGAGATCCGCCTGCCTCTGCCTCCCGAGTGCTGTTTAAGTAATATTGAAAATGACTTTTTTCCCTCATCCTAAGTTTTCATGGCTAGGATATAGAAACGCAACTGTATCTATGATAATTACTGAAGTATATTTTCAAAACTGTCTCTGCACGTAGTTAACTCTTCCACATACATAACATTATCTCTTTTGAATCTGTCAGCTCTTTCTTCTCCAGCTTCCTTTGAAATCTTGGTCTGTAGATTTACATATTATATGTGCCGATATACTTCCCATTTAATTTTTAAATCTGGATTTCAATGTTTTGCTTGATGACTTTAAAAACTGGGGGGACCTCCTCAGATGTTTTAAGTATTGTCTGTTGTTTCAGATTGACAAATGTTCTCCATCAATATATATTTAAAATAGAATTTCTTCTTCTGTAACAGGTTTTTGATTTCGAGTTAGCTTCAGATCATATGAAAATTCTAGATGGCTTGGACAGAAATTTACGGTATTTTCCTGCTGATATGTAAGTAACTTTCATAGCCTTTGTAATTTTGATGGTTCTCTCCTTAAGGAGAGTATATTAATAGCATGTCTGTCAGAAGTTACCTCAGCATGAGGAAGTCAAAGAACACAGACAAGGCACAGATTTCTAGAATTCTCTTTCTAGACTCAGTCAGAGTTTTACTCTCAGAAACAGCAAAAGAAAAGTGGATGCATATACAGGGTCACCTTGATCTGACGTGCCTTCCCCTCTTGTATCAACATCATGGAATGTGCTGGGAGAGCCCATATCATTGCTGACTCTATATGGTCCCTGCAGATCTTTTGATTCTATGTATATCCTGGGTATTTTTCAATGTCACATGTTCAAATATTGTAATGATCAATTTCACAGTATCATCTCTAAAATCTGTCCAATTTCTTAGCAGACCAAAGGAAATTCCATCATCTCTGTGTCACAGGTCAGCAGCTCTTACCCCTCTCCATATGGAATTGGCTTTAATAATATCAAACCTCTTTTTTCCTCTGCATTGTATGTGTGTTCAGGACTTAGACAAACATTTTCTCAAGAATGTCTGGATTGTTGTGGTAAATAAAACACTATTTATACTCAACAGACAATCATTACTCTCCTTCATGCTACCTATAACTATATAATTTACAAAACAATGTATAATATAAAGATTAATCAAGTACTATTTTGCTTAACCTCTCTTATTATATTATTATAATTATATTATTTTCCATTATTTTTACTTTCTATAACCTCTTATTCAAAGAGATGGAAATACTGGCAAGCAATCAGTGATTTTTGTTCCTATTAAAATGATAAATCATTTTATCACTTTCATGCTGCTATAGAGTAAATGCCTTGGACATGGAACTTTAGTCTTATAAATGACATTCCTTCTAGTTCTGAATCTAACAAAGCATAGCCTGTACAATTATCAGCTAATGAATAATTGATGGTTGAATGAAACTGACAATAAGCCGCTATCAATTACTTTATCACTTCAGAGTAGTTTTTAACTGTCTATTACTTTCTAACTTGGTGTGTATGTGTTCTCACACAAACCCTGCATATGAAGGTCGGAGGACAACTTGCAGCCATTGATCCTGTCCTTCTACCATGTGAGTCCAAGGGTCTAACTCAAGTTACCTGGAATGGCATCAAACACTTTTAGCTGCTGAGCCATCTCTTGATCCCCCCAAAATATTTATTGTTGTCAAATACATAACTTGACTTGCCCAATTCAAAACAAGACAAAAATCAGTTCTGCTTCATTGAGAATTTGAAGTATTAAAGAAATGGTTGGGTTTTTTTGCTTTATAGAACGGTGTATATATTTGAACGACTAACTCTGGGTTCTCTATGTGTTAAGTTCCAAGGAATATGTGTATGAACAGTTCCTTTGTTCTTCCTCAGTTCTATTATGAAATACTGTTTGTAAAAGTAAGAACACATGTCATATGAATTATCACAAAAAAAGTTTTCAACTTTCACCTCAGTGGTCATCTCTGTTGAAATTGAAAACTGGAAATTGTCATCGGGTACATTGTTCATTGTTTTCTCTTTCATTGTTCTCTCTCATTGCAGATTCAAGGCTCATCCCAACTTTCCATTCTGTGATGAGTATTAACATGGAGGCCTTTGCCATGGGTTCTGTTAGAAGCTCTTGTGTGTGATACTGGACTCTCATATGCTGAAGCTGGATACATAACCTTCAATCCATGCTGCTTAGAAACTCACCCTCAGTTTGAGCTATGGGTATATGTCAGGTAGCAAAAGTACTTAATTTTAGTTCTTTTCTTCAAATAAATAAAAATAATTTGCTTCAGCCTCATCTACTCCTGTGTGAATATTGTGTATATATACCTTGAATGCTTTACCTCTTCCTGCCCCATAAAAACCTCAAACTGATTTATCTGGATATTCATGAGTAAAAACTCAAAAATGAATGACAATATAATCTACAAATGCTATGACTGGAAAAATTCAGCAGAGATTGGGAGATATAAAGGTGCTTGGTTTGAAAAACACTGCATTTCAAGTATCCTTTGGATGAAAACAGAGCTGTGGAGCATGTTACGTGGCTCCCTAGCTGGAGTGTTTAAGGGAAAGCTGGACTATAGGACTGACTTGGGGTTTCTTAGTCTATAATGGCATTTAAACTCATGAATACATCTAAGGTCACTAGGGGAGAAAGCAAATTTAAAAGGTAATCCAAGAATTCTTCTAGGACAAGTGAAAGTTAGGGCTCCTATAATTTAAGGATGAATTTGCTTCAAAAAAAGTAGATATAATGTTGGATGTACATCTTGGGTGTGCCTGCTGAAGGCTGTGGCTTCAGAAAGCCTCTGGGATGAACAAAACTGGGCACAAGAGGGACAGTTGGAAGTTTTGTTCTGTAAGTGCCCATGTCCTCACCGACGCTAAGTTTTTGACCAGTACTCATGACAAGGTCTCCAGCTTTGGAAAAAGGTCATCTGAAATGAAGGTTTAGAGCTTCAAAACTTACTCACAGACTTTACACAGTGGCCAGCTGGGTCTGGCTGTGCTGTGCCGTGGAGCCAGGAAAGGCAGGAGACAAGGAAGTTTGAAGGCTATACCTCCCACAGTCAGTGCCCAGAGCAGGGCAATGGAAATGACTGCAGGTTATTTGGCCCATGAGGAGAGGACTCAGGAATTCTCCTAATTTTGTGATTACAATATTTAAAATAAAAAAGCAAGCATAGTACAAATCGACGTAGCTATACCCTCTTAGTCTGCAGTCTCAGAGCCGCTACAATGGTGGACACCCGAGAGCTTGTAAACTTTTCAGCTGCCTCTAACACTGGCCTCTGATGCTAAACTGACTGCTGACATTGAAAGCATGCCATGTGCCCAGGCACAACAGGCAAGGAAAGGCGGGCACCTCCTGGTCCAAATCCCCAGAGGGACACTGCCAAGTCAAGAGCATGGCTTGTGCCCTGCCATGTGGCCCAGCTTCAGGTACAGGTATGAGCCTAGCCTGACCTGACAGCCACGCCTCAAAATGGTAGCCTCAGGAACCTGCAGTCCCAGCTCCAGACTGGTTTCTATAAAAACATAAATGATCATGAGTTAAGCCTGTCAGCTAGACAGACTTGCAACTTAGGTCAAAAAGGTACCTTACAAACTTTTAATAAAATATCCAATGGTAAAAACCTTATTTAAAATATCCTATGGGTGATCTTGAGCCACTAAGTGAAATTCTTAAAGGGAACAGTGATCCAAGTTCCACTAGACAGCTTACAGAAGTTCCCAGATAGGTACTCACCCAGGGATAGTATGTTGTACAGAGTACATTATATTATCTATGATCAGCCTTGTCAAACATGTATATTGATTATAATTAATTAATTATAAACTTAATTCTACAGCAATATTAAGACAAAACTGTCCACTATTATGACTATACCTTTCCATTTCACCAGTTAAGGTATTAAACTCTTATTTTGAAGCAGAAGCTTGGATAGTACAGAAGAGCAGGATGAAATGTAGGAAATACTTTGGCAGAGAACTGGCTATGTTCAATGTTCCTTATACTAAGCAACAGATTGATTGGTTATTTCAAAACAGTGATTCTTGGGCAATTGTGTTAGCTCAATTTGAAGGCCAGATTAATAATTATTTCCCAGAAGATCCACTGCTGCATTCACATAACTATATTCCTTTATTTTCCTAAAGTTGTAGCAAAAGATCCCTTAAAGGATGCTATGTTAATTTTTACAGATGGTTCTTCCAATGGAAGAGCTGCATATGTTGTTAATGGAAGAAGTTTAAGAAAACAATTTAGATTAACAAGAGAAGCTGCTTGTCAAATGGTTAAGCAATGTAATTGATGTACGCCCACAATATTTACCTTAACCCCAACTGGGAATAAATCCCCAAGGACTACTTCCTACTAATTTATGGCAAATAGATGTTACTAGTATTACAAAGTTTGGCAAATTAATATTTGTGCATGTGACAATAAATATATATTCAGGATTCTTAATAGCCACTGCACCTCAAAAATCATAAAGACAGATAATGGGTCCAGATATGCTAGCAAAGCTTTTCAATAATGTTGCTCCCAATAGAATATCAAACGTAAGGTAGGCATTCCTTATAATCCTCAAGGACAAGGAATCACAAAGCATACTCATGGCACCTTAAAAACACAACTTCAAAAAAACAAAAACAACAAATTATATCCTCAAATGCCACATAATGCCTTGAACCATGCATTTTTTTTAACACTAAACTTCTTAAATATGGATGCCCATGAGCAATCTGCTGTGGACAGATTTTGGCATGATGGCACCAAGACAAGCTTTACTAAAGCAAGGTGGAGAGACTCTTGCACTGAATTATGGAAAGAACTCGATCCTGCATTAATATGGTGTTGAGGGCATGTTTGTGTTTTTTGACTGGTTGAGAATCAAGCGAGAGAGCATCCAGAATGTCCGGTTTGATGCATATAGCCGAGGAATGCCAGTCCTGATGACATCACAGTCACTGATGACTCCATAAACAAGCAGAGAGAGTTTGCTAAACCTGCGATCCTGATTTCCTCATCCCACCATGCTGCAGGCTGAGGAAACCCCTAAACCAATGCTCCCGACTTATTACAACTTGCTGTCATCTGAGAAGGTAAAGAAGGTCATCGTGACAACTATGATTTCCAGCCTCTTGATGTTGTTGCTACTCAAACTTGCAGACCTAGTGAGTCCTGCTTACCTTGGAGTCAGCCCCAAATTGTAGACTGGACATTTAATTATTTTACACTTTGGGACACAGTACTCATTTTGCCAGTATGGTATTCAATCTGCTGTTAAACTAAAAAGGCCTGAGAACTGAGAACTCAGTTTTTCCCTCATAGGAACAAAAACTCATTACAAGGAGTGATTGAAGCCCTTCTTCAAGTATGGGGAGAGTAGCCTAAAAGTTTCTGCTGCTCAGAGACTGAGACAATTATTTATTTATTTATTTTTTTTTTCCTGTGCCTGTCTTTTTTTTTTTATTCTTAATTTTTTTTTATTAA
>NC_022018.1:29367394-29367939 GCF_000317375.1 Microtus ochrogaster
AATGGAAGAAAGAAAGCATCTTCAACAAATGGTGCTGGCACAACTGGATGTCAACCTGTAGAAGAATGAAAATTGACCCATATCTATCACCATGAGACAATTATTTAAAAGCAGAAATGTAGTTGGATTCTTACCCATCAGAGAAACCTTTTTTTTTATTTTGATTAAAATGGATTTAAGAGAAGTGTGATTTGACAAATTGTGTGTTTATTGTTAATTTCTACTCTAGAATTATGGTATTGACCTGCTAATGTTTGTAATTGTTTTAGTTCACCATAAGGTGTTAAGAAAAGTTTGACATTTCTGATGAGTTCTTGGATTTAGCATATTTAATAAGAAATTTAGATTTTGATACAGCTAAAATTATTTTTTTTAAAAGCTAGTTCAAATACTCAAACCTATGGGACACGATGAAAGCAGTGCTAAGAGGAAAGTTCATAGCACTAAATACCCACTTAAAGAAAATGGAGAATGCATACATTGGGGACTTAACAACACACCTGAAAGCTCTAGAAAAAAAAGAAGCAGATGCACCCAGGAGAAGT